>NW_028163326.1:0-30551 GCF_964263955.1 Coregonus lavaretus
AGAGAGAACGAGAGAGAGAAAGGAGAGAAATAGAAAAAGGAGAGAGAGAGAGAGAGAGAGAGAGAGAGAGAGAGAGAGAGAGAGAGAGAGAGAGAGAGAGAGAGAGAGAGAGAGGAGAGAGAGAGAGAGAGAAAGGAGGGAGAGAGAGAAAGTAGAGTGAGAGAGGCCTTGTTAATAGACTCATTAAGTGAGGTCAGCCAGGTGATCTCTTGGCAGGTGGCCCTGTTCTGTTGGACTTCAGGTGCCACACACAGTCATTAGAAGGCCAGTGTGATAGAGATGACGGAGTTAGAGGGGTCACGTACAGAGATAATTATTCCTCTCTCCACCTCTCATCTCCCTGATCATCTCTGAGAGGTCAGAAGGTCAGGATGGAACTCTGTGAAACACACTGATCTTCAAAAGGTTGATTGTCTGTTTAAAGCATTTTGCAATATACCTGCTGTTATGATACTGACAAAGTACATCATGATACTACTTCTGGAAAGTTCCCTGGCCTAACCCCGTTCATCTCAGTCTGAATGCAGTACAGTACCAGCAAAAAGTGTTTCTATTGAGCTCAGTTGATGCATCTGGCCAGTCAGAGAGGAGGTGAATGAGATCTAGCCCACACTATTCTCTCTCTACTTCTCCCATAAATTAGGGCAGAGATGACTGAGCATTAATCCAAGCTTCCTAGGCTCTCAGCTCAGCTCCTCTCTGTATTTGTATTATTCATTATTTTGCCAACAGATTAATTTAGGAGTTTCCTGTTTTAATAGAAGACTTGTTGAAACTAACTAAAACCATATTAGAGGAAAATCTTCTCTTCAAAATTTAAATCTAGAATGTTCTATTGGATAACAGCCTTGTTTAACTTTGCCACCCTGTGTTGTTTTGCATGGTCATGGTTGGTGGTTAAATAACGCAGATGTAAATTACAAGCACACCTCATAAAGCTCAATGTTTATAATAGTAAGTAGTGTTTGTGAGAGCTGCTCTGTCATGGATCACATAAATATTGGAGGATTATTGGAGGATTAGTCTCCAATAAAGCACCTCGGAACCTTTGAAGAAGAAGTGACTTCAAGGGCAACAAACGCAGTAGGTTTATTTACATATACTCTTTATCTCCACTGTGGTGGTGTTGTTGAATCTACTGACACAAAATGATAACAGTGAAGTTGTGGGCTGCTCTTATACATAGTCAAATATTAATGCAAGATCAATATGATTCCTTTTATTGATCCCATCAATATGATTATGTAAGCAGAATTTATTTTGCCCGGCTTCATGCTACATCCAAGACAGACAGACCTCCAACAAGGCTATACATGGCTGCAGTTTATCTGAGTCGGTAGTTGAGGTGATGGTCTATGAGAGCTAAAGCATGCCTCAATGATGTACCAAAATCTCCCATCTAGTGTTATGGATGGCCTTCTACCCCTCCTTCTCTGCCTCCCCCCACTCCTCCTCCCACCCCACTCCCCAGCTCATGGCTGTGTCTTGTGTCAGGGTCTGTCCCCCACAGCGCTCGGTGCGGAGCAGCTTGAAACACTGAGCCTCTCCAGGGACTGGTTTCAACCCCAGCTAACCGAACAAATCAACACTATGTTCCTTCCTTGTCATGCAGATTGTTGCTGCGTGTTTCATTTTCAACTAGGCCAAGATGTTCCCTCAGCTAAAACAAGAGCTGCACAAGTATTTCTGTGTCTTCACGAGCCAACAGGATTTAGTCTGGTTGGCGCCTATCCGAGGAGCTGAGCAGCAATTGAATGCATGTTCAATGTAGGTTTGTTCTTAGGTAAAATTAGCACCGCCTCTGCACATTTTTGATTTAGACTAATATACTTCAACAAAAGCATGAAAATGCTTGAACTGATGTTGGAAAATATGATTGAAAGGATCATTTTTTTCTCAAAACAGCTTTTCAAATTATTTATACTAATTCAAGCTAACTGTAAATAACTTCAGTCACTCAACTGACAGTGACCGACAGGCACCTTGACAACTGGTTGATGAATGATGAATGTCAGATATGGTCATCTCAGGAAAGACAAACCTTTTCTTTATCTCCCCTCTCCCCCTCCCCCCTCCCCTCTCCTCTCCCCCTCCCCTCTCCTCTCCTCTCCCCCTCCCCTCTCTCCCCTCTCCCCTCTCTCCCCCCTCCCCCCTCCCCTCCCCTCCCCTCTCCCCCCTCCCCTCCCCTCTCTCCCTTCCCCTCTCTCCTCCTCAGCAGCCTCGACTGTGTGAACTAGATCATTTTGCAGAAAGAGCGGCGCTAAAACTGAGGTGATGCAGAAATAATTGGTTTCTATGGAAACCGTGCTCCCGGTCAGAGCGTTTGCGTGCATACTCCTCTCCTCCTGTCTACATGAGCCACAGACACACAGATAGACGGCTGAGTCTCAATGTTGAGTGACTGAGTTATTCAGGGAGGCTTATTGGGAATAAGAATAGGATATACTGAGATGTGCCTTGTTTCACAATTTCTCTGTATAGCTTCCCTTGAGTTTAAGTGTAGAGTTGTTTATCCGTTTAATCAACCTTAATTTTTAAGACATATTTGTCCTTCAATATATTAGTCTTTAATTTAACTCACAAGAATGAGCAATTAACCAGGTAACAATAATGGAGAATGGAGAAGAAGGAGGTGTTTGTGTGTGTGTATTTAAATGTGATGACGGAAAGATCATAACTTCCTGGACACCACTGGCGACCGTCTCTTAGCTTAGTTCAGGTGTGTGTGTGTGTGTGTGTGTGTGCGCGCGCGCGCGTGTGCGTGTGTGCGTGTGTGTGTGTGTGCGTGAGTGTGTGTGTGTGTGCGTGCATTGGTACAAAGCGCATGACAAAAGAGCTTGAGTTGTATTATACACTTTATATGAAATAAACCTGTCCATTGATTGATCCCTATTATAATTTGATTATGTGTGTGGTAAAAAAGTTATCTTTATCTCCTTGCTGTAAATCATTAAAACATCTGAAAACAACTGAAGACTATGAACATAATAACCGTTTCCCAGCACAAAACCCTCAACGGAAAAACAGAGAATAATGCCTGTCATGTATGTCCCTGAGCAATCTATGGCCACTGTAGCCATTCACTATCCTTATTGAGTTATTGAAGAGGTTTGGGTTTCTATACAATGCCCTTATATTGCCAGATTTGAACATCATTCATTCTATTACAAAACTGTCCATGTAGCATGCTAGTTAGCCTTGTTCATCTCAACCCTTATATATCAAATTGTTAAGCCAATCGACCGGAAAAGCTACTCAAATAGTGCTCCTCTCTGTCTATCTGTCTGTCTGGGATCATCTCCTGTATTGTGTAAAATAACAGTTCTGCCTCCGCGTCCATGTTAAGATCTCCATAATAAGGCTGGTTGACAGCATTACCTTGGAGCACACAATAATGAAGTAACAGAAAGGTACATAGCAGCGTGAGGAAAAACACTTCATCATCAGAACCCTGTGCTCTCCATCTCTCTATCCATCTGCTTTTCATTCACAAAGACAGACTCATCATCCACTCCATGCTCTCTGACGCTGTGTCACTGGAGTACTGGTTTGAAGGGGCAACATGGAACACAGGCTTTTACTGTACCACTACCCAGAACATTACTATTACCATCAACCTTCCTGGTTTTCAGTGATCGTTCGAGGTACTGTACAGACATCCAAAGGGATTACAAAGAGAGCAGCTGAAGCATTAACAGCCAGGGTTGAAGAGAGTTGAAGAGAGTTGAAGTTGAAGGTCAAAGAAAGACAACTGTAGTTGAGGACTGGGTTATGGGGTCAGGGTCAGAGTCAGGCTCAGAGTCAGCTGGGTTTACAAGCACATAGAGCCAGGCACAGGCAAGGAAAAGGACATAGAACTGACCCAACATTGAGAGGTACAGACAGACAACAAGTGATTTAGCAACTGACGGCCTACAGCCTAGTGTACCATAACTTTGAGTGACCTGTGTGTGTCCACATCGGTAACCCTTTACTTAATCAAATCTAAGCATTTAGCTTGATGTGTTTTTTCAAAACAAGACAAAACATTGAGTCTGTTTGTAAGAAGCTCTTAGTTCCCGCTGTGAATGCGATGTAACACTGATTACATCTTATTAGACAGCTAAACTAATCTGTTAGCCTGCTGCTGAGATGAACCCACGGGGTTCCAAATCAATTTGTTCTAATCTTGACATACTTTTACAGCCTCTGTTATGAGGACTATCCTCACTGTTGAAATGAAACAACTGTTATGTGTTTAATATAAAATATTCATGTAAAACATTATAGGAACATGATAACTGGCATTACACATAAATAATCAAATAAATAATGAATTGATGTTAGAATCATGTTAGATTGATGGTTGACTGGTAAGGTTTGACCTGACTGAGGTTGGATTGAGGTTTGTATGAGGTCAGGTTAGGTTTGACCTGAGGTTGGATTGAGGTTAGATTGAGGTCAGGTTAGGTTTGACCGGAGGTTGGATTGAGGTTAGATTGAGGTCAGGTTAGGTTTGACCAGAGGTTGTATTGAGGTTAGACTGAGGTCAGACTGGTGAACTAGTTAACTAGTTACCTGAGGTCAGTCTCTGAGAACCTCCTCCGCAGCATTTCCTCTTCATCCATCTCCTCCTGTGACTTCTGTGTGACTACAATGGTCCTCCTCTGACCTCCTTCCTCTTTAGCCTCCTCCCCTTCCCTCTGTTTACCCTGCCCTCTATGTGTACCCCCCGCTTCCCCCCGCACTTCCTCTCGCCCAACTTCCTCTTCCTCCAGCACCTCCCCCAAATGTTCATCCCCTTCCCGTGATTGGTTCCTTGATTCGGAATAGATGAGGACATGACAGAAGCACAAACGCGGCGCATGCAAAGCAGAAAGGAAACAAAAGAAAGGTATGTGAAACCAAACTGCAGAAATAATGTCAACAATGAGAAAAAAGGTAACATACATAAAACCGCAAAACTAAAAGGAAAGTAAAGCAAAAAACATAGACATTCAGTGCCATGCATATCTATTTCTGTTATGTTTCAACACGAGACAACCCATACAGCATTCTACATCGTTTCACACCAGTATGAGTTACCAGTTACGGGCAAACCCCAACCTGAAGCAGTAGAGTTCAAACATTTAGCTCCATTTTCACCTAGGCAGAGCCAAACCTGAACTCACTGGACGGTGGGGAATAGCACGATGCTAGCTGTGCATTTCCCTCTAAAGTTAAGAAACCAAGTGAAAACTCTTTTCATTGTGGAAAATGTCTGGACTTGGCAACTTTAGTTAGAAGAAAGGTTCACAGCCTTTGGGGTTTGCCCATCCCTGGCAAGGCAGAGGTATTTGACCTAGGGCTTCTGTCTGCCCTTGGTGTGTGTTGCTGCTTCCTACCTGATCTTCTGGTTTCCTCGCGGCCGTTCTGACTGGACAGACATGTAGCTCGTGCTGCTGAACCGAGAGGCACTACTGGTTCTCGACACAGCGGACACGTCGCTTACATCACTGTCCGAAGACTTGGCTGACATGTTGTCTGAACCTCGCTGACCATCCCTCCGCTGTAGAGGAGAAACACACACCACTCAGCACATGACTAAAAATAGACTTGAAAATACTACTTTGTGGTAATGATTGTGTCCCTTGATGAGTTTTTTCTTTTGACATGTCCCTATATACACTGAGTGTACAAAACATTAAGGACACCTTCCTAATTATTGAGTTGCACCCCCCCCTTTAACCCTCAGAACAGCCTCAATTCATTGGGGCATGGACTCTACAACGTATCGAAAGCATTCCACAAGAATGCTGGCCAATGTTCCTTCTAATTGTTTTAGGCACTGAGCAAATTAAAGGTCTGCTGAGCGCAAACTTGAACGTTGTGAATATTCTGTGCAACTTCCAGCGCGCGTTTACTGTGAACACAAGCTGTACCCGCTTGAAGTTAGTTTTAACAAGGGTCAAGTAGGCTACTGTGGCTATTTGATCATAATCAAATCATAATCAAATGTTATTTGTCACATGCGCTGAATACAATAGTGAAATGCTTACTTACAAGCCCTTAACCAACAATATAGTTTTAAGAAAAATAAGTGTTAAGAAAGTATTTACTAAAATAACCTGAAGTAAAAAAAATTAATAAGAAGAAAATAGAAAAATAACAAATAATTAAAGAGCAACAATAAAATAACAGCAACGAGGCTATATACAGGGGGTACCGGTACAGAGTCAATGTGCGGGGGCACAGGTTAATCGAGGTAATTGAGGTAATACGTAGGTAGAGGTAAAGTGACTATGCATAGATAATAAACAGAGAATAGCAGCAGCGTAAACATGGGGGTGGGGTGGGGGGAAACGGTTGAGTGTGAAAAACCCAGCAGTGTTGCAGTTCTTGACACAAACCGGTGCGCCTGGCCAGTGGAGGCAGCTGAGGGGATAATGGCTCATAATAATGGCTGGAACGTAGCAAATGGAATGGCATCAAATGGAAACCATGTGTTTGATACCATTCCACTGATTCCGCTCCAGCCATTACAGCAAGCCCGTTCTCCCCAATTAAGGTGCCACCAACCTCCTGTGCGCCTGGCACCATACCCCGCTCAAAGGCACTTTAATATTTTGTCTTGCTCATTCACCCTCTGAATGGCACACATACACAATCCATGTCTCAAGACTTAAAAATCCTTCTTTAACCCGTCTCCTCCCCTTCATCTACACTGATGGAAGTGGATTTAACAAGTTACATTTTTACATTTAGCAGACGCTCTTATCAAGAGCGACTTACAGGAGCAGTTAGGGTAAGTGCATTGCTCAAGGAGACATCGACAGATTTTTCACCTAGTCAGCTCAGGGATTCGTACCAGCAACCTTTCTGCCCAAACCTCTTAGCTACCTTAACCACTAGGCTACCTGCCATCTACATAAATAAGGGATCATAGCTTTCACCTGGATTCACCTGGTCAGTCTATGTCACGGAAAGAGCAGGTGTTCATAATGTTTTGTACACTCAGTGTATATGATGTAGATAATAAAAGTTGAATACAAATATTTTAAATAGTCTACTGCAAGGGTTATAGTCTTGTGGATAATGAATTTATCAAAGTATTAATTAGAAAGTTATTAGATAAAGGACAATAGAACAATCTTTAATGTGGCCAAAAGCTTTGATTTGTTGGCTTTTTAAGGAGATCCGTTCGTCCAAAAACAATTGTTAGCCAAAGAACAGTTCATTCACATTCATTATGGCCAATGTTCTAGGAGGAGAACACAGAGCAATACTAGGTTATATAATCACATAATCTTGAGCGATAGTAAATTGTTCTCCCAGCTTAGAACATACTGTTTATCCATTTGCACAGTAGGTGTGTAAAGTCAAAATGTAAGCTAATCAAAATCATTTGGCATAAACATGAAATGGGCAAAGGATGGTGAACCAAGACATAATGTTACTGTAAGAAAATAGTTAGTTATAAATAAAGAAACTAAAATCCTCTGCAAAGAAAGAGATTGTATATTAAAAGCTTTTCTTTGTGTCCAGAGTAGCATTACAATTTCTAAACATACGGTTGTATCTCGTGGCGCTCCTCACAACTAACAGAGCTGACAAATGTTTCATGTTCTACCTGCTTTTTATAGAACTATAAGTGTAATGCATGGTTAGTGTAGTTCTCATTCTTAAAAGGAAGACAGGACAGGATGGACATGCTTTCTCTTATAAGGCTTGGCTCGGGCTCTGGTGAGGCCCCCAGACTGTCTCTTTATAAACACACTACACTTAACTACTGTCTGTGTGACTCTGGACACAGTCACCACTACATTCCATGGATTCACAGGGTCGCTATAATACATCATCTATGTACGTATCCTTGTTCGTGAAGCTTGTCAAACTTTGAATCCTGCTGGCGTGGGTGTTTAGAAGAAAGTGTTTTAGATGTTTGATGTCTCAGTGGGTTTGAGTATGATGCTGTTAACATCCTGTTCGGCTTTGATTTGATTCCTCCACATTTACTGAACTTTTTCTGTGTTAGCTGTAAGTCAGTTTGTATACAAAGCATCTACTTAATGACCATGTTCTGAATAGAATGGGAAGGAAGGACTAGACTTGGTCTTGCCTTAGGAGTGATAGTCCTGCTTCACATTTACTGAACATGGACGTGTTAATGTAACTCTAAGTCAGTTTGTTTGTATAAAAAGTGTGATGCTAACAATGTTATAGTTCTGAATGGGAAAGAAGTGCTGTGTCACTGTGTCTTGCCTTGTTGTTGTCCTGTTCCAGTCTGGAATCGGACCCGGCCCCCTGCTTGAACATGTTAACCTTCAGCTTCATCTGTCTGGTCCTCTCCTCCACATCCATAGCACCTGGGGAGCAGAGCGGTCAGTGGAGGTCATACTCAGGAATAGGGAAATCCTGTTTGGAAGACTCCCAGAATCCTCCAACCAGGATTTCTGGAAAACCTGGCAATTTTGGGAAAATTACCGAAATTTTGCAACGCTACTCAGGAACAGTCTTTTGGAATGTTTTGGGGGTTCTGGTATAAAGCACTGACTGAACAAGTCCTCAAGATATCAGCATAAAAAATACTTTGATTTAGGAACCCCGCATTACTATGATCCAAAGACTGAAATCATCCCCACTTTACTGTTGTTGTGTTTTTGGTGCTTTCACTGTGCTCTCTGAGTAATATTCGGCTATCATTTTCACATGACAATGTTATTCTATAAAAGTGCTGCATGCAGCGTTCAGAGTTAGTTCACCCAGACACCAACAGTCAGTCACTCCATGACCATGATGTCACATAGCAGCCGGCAAAATGAACAGTAGGAAAACCCAAACAACAACTTGTAAGAAATATTCAGTTTCATAATGAAGGGGTTCACTTGAAGGGATGGAATGAAAGGTGTAATTGCCAGTTATTCTGTGTCAAAATCTCAGACATGCTCTGTTGGGTCTGGAGCCCTGCTATACAACTTCCTCTTTGTCATAGTTTATTTTACTGAATGATTTATTCATAATATTTCTTGCAAGCAGCCACCAACCCCCAGAGCTCACAGAGGCTTTGGGGGCAAAACGTGGCTGTCCACATGCCACAGTGAGCATGTCAGGTCAGTCAGGTCAGTTAGGTCAGTCAGGTCAGTCAGTCAGTCAGGTCAGTCAGGTCAGTTAGATCAGTCAGTCAGTCAGTCTGTAGTGTGGGGAGTATTCAGATCAGAGGCACCCTATTCCCTATATAGTGTTCTACAGTGAGGGAAACAAGTATTTGATCCCCTGCTGATTTTGTACGTTTGCCCACTGACAAAGAAATTATCAGTCTATAATTTTAATGGTAGGTTTATTTGAACAGTGAGAGACAGAATAACAACAAAAAAATCCAGAAAAACGCATGTCAAAAATGTTATAAATTGATTTGCATTTATATGAGGGAAATAAGTATTTGACCCCCTCTCAATCAGAAAGATTTCTGGCTCCCAGGTGTCTTTTATACAGCTAACGAGCTGAGATTAGGAGCACACTCTTAAAGGGAGTGCTCCTAATCTCAGCTTGTTACCTGTATAAAAGACACCTGTCCACAGAAGCAATCAATCAATCAGATTCCAAACTCTCCACCATGGCCAAGACCAAAGAGCTATCCAAGGATGTCAGGGACATGATTGTAGACCTACACAAGGCTGGAATGGGCTACAAGACCATCGCCAAGCAGCTTGGTGAGAAGGTGACAACAGTTGGTGTGATTATTCGCAAATGGAAGAAACACAAAATAACTGTCAATCTCCCTCGGCCTGGGGCTTGCAAGATCTCACCTCGTGGAGTTGCAATGATCATGAGAACGGTGAGGAATCCGCCTAGAACTACACGGGTGGATCTTGTCAATGATCTCAAGGCAGCTGGGACCATAGTCACCAAGAAAACAATTGGTAACACACTACGCCGTGAAGGACTGAAATCCTGCAGCGCCCACAAGGTCCCCCTGCTCAAGAACGCACATATACAGGGCCGTCTGAAGTTTGCCAATGAACATCTGAATGATTCAGAGGAGAACTGGGTGAAAGTGTTGTGGTCAGATGAGACCAAAATCGAGCTCTTTGGCATCAACTCAACTCGCCGTGTTTGGAGGAGGAGGAATGCTGCCTATGACCCCAAGAACACCATCCCCACCGTCAAACATGGAGGTGGAAACACTATGCTTTGGGGGTGTTTTTCTGCTAAGGGGACAGGACAATTTCACCGCATCAAAGGGACGATGGATGGGGCAATGTACCGTCAAATCTTGGGTGAGAACCTCCTTCCCTCAGCCAGGGCATTGAAAATGGGTCGTGGATGGGTATTCTAGCATGACAATGACCCAAAACACACGGCCAAGGCAACAAAGGAGTGGCTCAAGAAGAAGCACATTAAGGGCCTAGCCAGTCTCCAGACCTTAATCCCATAGAAAATCTGTGGAGGGAGCTGAAGGTTCGAGTTGCCAAACGTCAGCCTCGAAACCTTAATGACTTGGAGAAGATCTGCAAAGAGGGGTGGAACAAAATCCCTCCTGAGATGTGTGCAAACCTGGTGGCCAACTACAAGAAACGTCTGACCTCTGTGATTGCCAAAAAGGGTTTTGCCACCAAGTACTAAGTCATGTTTTGCAGAGGGGTCAAATACTTATTTCCCCCATTAAAATGCAAATTAATTTATAACATTTTTGACATGCGTTTTTCTGGATTTTGTTGTTGTTATTCTGTCTCTCACTGTTCAAATAAACCTACCAATAAAATTATAGACTGATCATGTCTTTGTCAGTGGGCAAACATACAAAATCAGCAGGGGATCAAATATTTATTTCCCTCACTGTATATGTGGCTCCAGTCCAACAGAATACACTAGACTGGGGAATGGGGAAAGTGCCGTTTGGGACGACCTCACTTAGTGATGTCAGGCAGACAACAGTAACTCTAGCTATCTTACCTGCATCACCATTCTCTGGACACACTTTCACTCTCTCTACTTTAGATTTGTATGATGTAGGTGGGGAGAGGAAAAACAGGCGCATGAGAGAAAGAAAACACAAAAACAAAGAGCAAATAAATGTAGAAAGATAATAGATGAGACTAAATGACGATCTCCAGGAATGATGAGAAATGAAAGGACAGCATCCATGTTAGTTTTTCTGCAACACGTGAATATGATTTCCTGTCCTGTCCGTCAGCTTTATATGACAGTTGATGAGATATGACCTTATGTTGTAGTTAAACAACAACAGGCCTTGTAAAGACAATGGTACAGAATGAGATGCACTTTCTGCCATCTCGGTGGGATATCAGGATTCCTAGGTTGTATTTGTACAACATGCCTCAATGAAATGTCGGCAGGATTGAATATAGCCTAACAACAGACATGTTACAATGAACACAGTTTACATGTATGACCATGCAAGCACACACATACTGAGTAAAATCCATCCCAAAAAAGACATCTCCAACAAGCTCAATCAGCAGGGAAGAATGGACATGAGAAAGCAGGAGTAGGAAGGATGAGGAAGAGGAGGGATGAGGAAGAAGAGGAGGAGGAGGTAAAAAGGGAAGGCATACAGAAGAGGAAGGGACAGACCTGAGCTGGTCCAACCTGGTGAGTCCGTGTCTTCTGGGGTCACATGACAAAACACAGACACAGACAGAGGACAGGAGATGGGAGTGAGAGGGGTGACACCATGGACAGGAAGTGACATCACTGTGGAGGGCCCTCCTTCACAGTGGCGCTGCACAGGTCGGGTGGGGGTCAGAGTGTGGGGGGGGGGGGGGGGGTATGATGGGGAGGGGGGTGGCACAAAACAACGACAACAACAACAACAACAAGCACAGAGCACAACAACACAAACAAAATCATACAGCACAACAAAGAAAGATCACACCACCACAAATTGAACTAATGGACAGCCAAGGAGAAAAAGTGAAGAGAAGAGAAGGGTGCAAGGCAGGCCGGGAGAGGCTGGAGTAAAAGACCTGTAGTGTTACTGAAAAAGAAAGAGGGGGAAAGGTGAGCTGCTGTGTACTGTCCAGAGGAAAGAGAGCTGAAACAGTCAAGTAGATGTTAATGGCAGGAGAAAGAGTATTGGAGCTGACAAAGCAGGCAGAAACCCTAAAAGACTTTAGAGGTAGAAGACAGGAGGTGGGGGAGAAACTTGAGTCAGGGACTAATAGTCTACTGTGGAGAGCCTGGAACATGAAAAACCAAAAGCAGGCAGAGAGGCGGCAGTAGGTACAAAAGAGAAAGCAACCAAACAAAAGAGTCAAAGAAATTGACGTAAGTACTACAAACTTTTCTTTCTTTCTTTCTTTCTTTCTTTCTTTCTTTCTTTCTTTCTTTCTTTCTTCCTTTCTTTCTTTCTTTCTTTCTTTCTTTCTTTCAGAAACCTTGTTGTTGTGATAGAGGCTGAGGCACAGAGAGAGTAGGCCCAGCAATACCCCTGGGAATGAACAGGTTACACAACAGAGAGAGCTGGGATCGACTAGAAGCCTCTCTCCTCTCCAGAGCCTCTGTTTGCCTCCAATTAACAACCATCTTCCCCCCTACTCCAGTACATAATCCTACTCCTATTCCTCCACTGTGTCTTGGGAGGAGAACAGAATGTGCTGAGGTTTTGATGAGCTGTGCTTTCATCAGACTTTCATTAATCATCCCCTGCTGTGTGCAAATCATCTTGCATAATGGAACCGAGAGAGAGAGAGAGAGAGAGAGAGAGAGAGAGAGAGAGAGAGAGAGAGAGAGAGAGAGAGAGAGAGAGAGAGAGAGAGAGAGAGAAAGAAAGATGGAGCACTCCACTCCTCCTGGCTCGTCTGTGGCTTCACGCAGGCATAGTGATACACTTACTGTATGGGATTTTGGAAGATACAGTAAGACCCCATTGTGGGCTAAAAGAGATCCATAAACAAAGGAACAAACTGTGGCTTCACACGGGCATAGTGATTATGCTAACTATGGCAGGGCAAGCTGTGGTGGGGGTGGTTAGCTCAAAGACCCTCTTCACTGAAGTGACACTGTCCACTCCTGGATGTGTGCCCACCTACTCCCCTGTCGTTCCTCTTGCCCCTTTCTTGTATGCTTCCATCTTGAAGGCTTTGATGTACACCCACTGGGAGACCACAACAAACCACAGCTGCAGCTATACGAGTTGTTGTCTGTGTCCCAAATGGCACCCTAATTCCTACGTGGTGCACTACTTTTGACCAGGCCCCTGTACTATGTAGGGAATATTGTGCCATTTCGGACAGAGCCGATGTGTAAGGCCAGGTGACGAGACTCTGATTATTGGCCTTAATGTGTAATGCACTTTAGTCAACATTTGCATTTAGGTAAATTACGTCTTCATTAAGTTGAATAATTAAGAGAGACATGAATAAAACAACACTGTGAGACATCTGCCTTATTCAGCTTTGATCTGATCACACCACCGTGCCAACTCAACTCATATCACCTCATTGTCAAGTCAAGAGATACCCGCTGTAGATGAACAAAGCGAGCAAGCAATTAAGTTGTAGGTCAAGGCTTGTCATCAAAAGCATGCTACAACAGCATGGTAAAAGTCCTAGGTTAACTCATCAATGGCATACCTTACATAACACAAATAAACACCGTTCAAATAATCATCAATCCAGTAAAAAGCATTAGTTGAAGCACACCCAAACATTTTGGCGAGGTGCTGACTAACGGAACAGTAAGATTATGTAAAAAATATAGATAGTCATCAAATAATCATCCTCGTTTTGTTCGTCTTGAGTCATATTGTCCAAACATTGGCCAGTGCTTGGTGAAAGTGGTCAAAGAGTCATCACCTGACCCTTACAGTATGAGCATACTGAGCCACAGAGTTGAGTTGTACAATACCGCTGACAGTATGACTGCAAACATTGTATGAATCATGGTTGAATCATGATGGCTTCAGCAGAAAACATATTCATTGATTCCAGCATATTGCTACAGTCGCATGTCATGCTTTCACAGTGTAGTGGGTGTACCATTATCTGTGCACTACAGAGAGAGAGAGAGAGAGAGAGAGAGAGAGAGAGAGAGAGAGAGAGAGAGAGAGAGAGAGAGAGAGAGAGAGAGAGAGAGAGAGAGAGAGAGAGAGAGAAGAGAAAGAGAGAGAGAGAGAGAGAGAGAGACTAACATTGAAGCTTCATTAAAGCTGAAGTCATTAACTACTGCCCTCATTGAACTATGGTGTCATAAAGAACACAACACAACACTACACCACAATCCATGGCAAGCAAACTGGTGATAACTAGGAAACTATACCAAGCAAAACAGTCCGTATGCAACTCTTAATTAAAATGTGTCGCAGTGTCCTGGTGGCATGGTGTGTTTTAGCAAGGTGCTAGCTAATGAATTCATTATGTATCAGTTAGAGCCAGTCTACTTTTATTCAGCAGTAAGACAAGCTTTAGTGAGTACGAATGAGTACGAACACTTTCAGTGACGTTCATCTCATCTACCTCAAATTGATCTTCAATCAAGTGAATTGTCTCTAGAAGGCCTATATATAATTTACATTGACACAGCTCTTTCATAAGTCCATCCCACACACCCACTCAGTCACATAATAAGGGATCATAATTGGATATACATACATGGAGATTTACATACGTGTTTCCATGGACACTCAACAAGATAATTGAGAAACAATATCTCTAAATATTCACAGCTGATACGCCTGGCAACACTCTTTTACATGTATATCTACAGCCCAGAGCAGCAACCATATTGTTATGGAGATTAATTAGACATGTTTAAAAGATTCTAAAAGTTCATAGTTTTCAGAGACCCGACCACAAGACTAACTCAGCAAATCAAACACTCTCATGCTGCACTGCATCACTACACATCACAGAGAGGAGAAGTACAGAGGTCAGAGGTCAAGAGCCTCTGTGACCTTTGGATAAGAATAACCACAGTGAGAGGCACCCAGGGGCCAAGATTAGGTTGAAGTCATCAGGTCTCCATTCCAAGTGTGTGTCCCAAATAGCACCCTATTTCATGTATAGTGCACTACTTTTGACCAGTGCTCTATGGGCCCTGGTCAAAAGTAGTGCACTACATAGGAAATAGGGTGCCATTTGGGACCGCAGTCCAAGACAAACCTGGCTGTGTTCCTCCGTCAGAAAGAGAACCATTCAGGCCTTTCTGCTGGTCCTCCCATGTCACCTCTGAGGCAGGGCAGGGAGGGAGAGACAGACAGACAGACAGACAGCAGACAGAGGAGCTGTTGACGACACTCACAGTAAAGGGGCATGATGCTCCTTTCATCAGCAAACAACAACAAACAGTGTTGTTGTTGTTGTATTGTTGTTGTTTTGTCCTATGTTAATGAACCACTTGTCAAAGATACTTTTTTGTCTTATGTAAATTTGTGGCAATAAAGCTTTTTGAGTTGAATTAACCTTTCCTATTTAAACATGTGGGATGGATTCCATCAAGATTCATCAACTGTTTACCTCTCTCTCTCTCTCTCCATTAATGGTGTACTCAGGAAAGCACTAAGATACCTCACTAACAGTCACCTGGGAGAGAACACAGTTCATCTTGTGGTGAAGAGGGTTATGGTCAGCTATATGGTCAACACTCACAACCCTTTATATGGATCATTGATACAGGGACATGGGAGGAATCAACATATATATTTTTCAAAATAAAGTTATTAGTATGGATGGGATACATTGAATAGATATTAGGTACCAAACAATATTGTTAAAAAATCTACAGGATAGGTAAAATAAAAATACAGCTGTATTAATTAATCTGTTTTATTATCATTAATATGTAGACCATTTAATGAGGTAGACTGTGTTTTTATTGTGAAACGCGGTGGAGACATGGAAAGGCAGCCAGGTTCAGCACTTCTATCATGGACAGCTCCTTACTAAAGATTATGAGTTGTGCGCCATCTGCTGGCCAGTAGTGGTAATGGTCTTTTGAAGTCTTTCCTATAGAGGAAAAAACCCACTGCTAAACTACCTATAGAACATCAAAGGCATCTTCAAACAACTTCAAACTAAATGTACTGATGGACTATCTTAATTTGACCCTGCTTCTCACAGCAGGAAAATAATCCTGCAGCAACAAGAAATGTTAATTATTAAGAGGATTATAATTAATGGACATTTTTGTATGGGTTGTTACATTTGTCGTTAGGGCAAATCAAGTCTGACATTTTAAAGTGGAAATTACAAACTTTAGAAGCCTTTTTAAACCTTGAATAGACTACATTTTGCATTTCCTTCTGTGCAGGGAAATTCTCTGTGACAACAGAGTGATCAAATTAAGATAGCAGATCTGTACATCTTTTGTTGGCCGATTATCAAGGATGATATTTTACAAGCTGTTATCGAGAGTTTAATGACAATTAGCATTTAAATTGCAACATCTACTAACGACCAACAACCAGCTGTATGAATGTTGTGTCTAAGGTGACTGGTTCAACTTAAACTCTTCAAACTGCAATCACAGCATGCATCCCTTTTCCTCTACTAGATTTACTTCAATCTCAATAAGTGCCGCTTTGACTGAAGCACGGAATCTTACATGTCTAATTGAAATGATCTTTAATTCCAAACGGTAGATTTTACCATGGAGCTATACAGTATATTTAACTAATAATGTTCTATTGAATTGCGTGGTTGGGACGTGGGGATAGAGGGCTGAACATTGATTCTCAAACCCTTCAATTAAAGGGCAGAGTAGATGAGTTGTGTGTGGTTGTGAGGGGGCTGGGGCACGCACGACTATATGAGCTCAGGGAGACAAAACTCTGGATATATTAGCATCAGTCTCACCCTCATCATCATCGTCATAATGATGAAGATCATCATCGTTATCATCACCACACACTCACCCAACCTGCTCCTCCAGTTAGTTAAACACTGAAAATCAACCCAAATCTAATAAATCACATTCATCTCAGAAAATATGAAATGTGGATAAAAGAGAGACAGAGACGGAAGAAAGTTGACTAAAGTAACTATGGAAGCCCTAACTGGCATGCAGAGTCCCACAGCACTGACACACCCCTAAGGGCACTATTGAGGACACACCACCACAATGGCATTCTCCTGAGTGCACTTGCCTTTCCTCCCATTCACAGGAGGGCCTGGCCGTGCCCTCTCCTCACAGTCTGAACGGCAGTGGGACACAGATGGAGCTTTATGAGATCATGGAACTGTGAGATCATGGAACACGGATGCAGGCATGCGCGCACACACACGCATGACCACACACAAACACACATGCACGTGTTCGCACGCCCGCACACTTGTAAGAACACACGTATGCAAGCACATACACACCAACACACAGACCAAACACATGCAGATATGAAAACCGAAGAGGTATACTGCATGTTTCATGACAAAGATATACTACTACTATCACACAGAAGACTTAACTGAATGAATGAACAGACAGATGGGTGAGGAGGAACTAGGAAGAGAGACCTGTGGGAAACTCCCGCTCCTGCCAACACAACCCTGGAAACTCTCATTCAAGCCAGTACATTCATACAGTACAGTACTGACTCAACAAATGATCACATTTTAAGGGTTTTGGCTGTGGGGCAGAATGGCTATAGGGCTTATAAAGATGGTACAACATCATAGTCCAGTACAGGCTGTGTGGACCAGGCAGGGTCAAATTAGAGTTTGCAGTGTTCTGGGACTATTCCATTGGTTTCTATGGTATCAGGCCAACTAAATAAAGTGCAGTTTAAGTATTTGAGTACATTATGTATTGGACCCAGATCTGGAGTGGAGTTCTCAGGAGAGAGGCAGATACATAAAGGTGATAGAGGTGAATGAGGAAGTCCAAAGGCTCAGCCTGCTCTGAGACACACCAGTAGATAGACACACAGGTGATAAACACACCTGGCTCCCCCTCGTACTGCTCTAGAGGGCAAAGGTCACCAGTAGGCCGCTCTAGCTCCTCCCATGTTCCTTCTGAGCGGTCGGGGGTCGTAGGAGAGACAGATAGATAACAAAAGGAACAGGGGCTGATTAGATATCACCTGGTTTGTGGCTAAAGCCTTCTAAGCTAGTTCAGGTGTCAATGTTGACTTCCTGTACACATAAAGGAACAATAAAAGCATGACAGGGTGGATCAACAGGGATTACCACAGATAATATATCACAACATCTAGGTCCAGGTCTACCTTGTAAAAGAGGTATGCTGAGCTCAATGGGACTTCCTGGTTAAACAAAAAGGTTAAATAAATACAAATCTAACTGAAGCCAGTATGGCGCAACAACATGGATCCTTTGTCTATGTAGGAAACACAAAGGTACAATCACACACACCTGACTGGATATACATTCCCTGTTCTGCCTTGATTTCTATACCTCAACATTTCAAACAACCCTCCTATTTAAATCCCAGTCAGGCCAGCCCAGCCCAGCCCAGCCAACCCCCAGTCCCCTGGCCTCTATGGATCAGTACCACATGTACCAGCAGCAGCATTAGTGCCATGATTACATAAGTCCTGGCTGTGTCATACTGTAGGGCTCTGTGGGAGCGTCAACCCAGGGTTGGATCAAACCATTAGATTACCTCCCCCATTTGCCCACCCGCTGCCATTACCCCATCACAGAGAGGGGAGAGAGATGGGGGAGGGGAAGGGGAGAGACAAGGGGAGAAACGGGAAGGGGTGAGAGGAGAGAGACAGAGGATATAGACGGGGAGACAGGAAGGGGGAGGTGGGGACAGAGGGAAAGAGGGAAAGAGGGAAAGAGGGGAGGGACAGAGGATAGAGGGGGAGACGGGAAGGGGGGAGAGGAGAGAGATGGGGACAGAGGGGGAGTAGAGGGACAGAAGAGAGATGGGGAGATGGGAAAGGGGATAGGAGAGAGATGGGGACAGAGGGAGAGAGGAGGGACAGAGGGAGAGAGGAGGGACAGAGGATAGAGGGGGAGAGGGGAAGGGGGGAGAGGAGAGAGATGGGGACAGAGGGAGAGAGGAGGGACAGAGGATAGAGGGGGAGAGGGGAAGGGGGGAGAGGAGAGAGATGGGGACAGAGGGGGAGTAGAGGGACAGAGGAGAGATGGGGAGATGGGAAAGGGGATAGGAGAGAGATGGGGACAGTGGGAGAGTAGAGGGACAGAAGAGAGATGGGGAGATGGGAAAGGGGATAGGAGAGAGATGGGGACAGAGGGAGAGTAGAGGGACAGAGGAGAGATGGGGAGATGGGAAAGGGGATAGGAGAGAGATGGGGACAGAGGGAGAGTAGAGGGACAGAGGAGAGATGGGGAGATGGGAAAGGGGATAGGAGAGAGATGGGGACAGAGGGAGAGTAGAGGGACAGAGGAGAGATGGGGAGATGGGAAAGGGGATAGGAGAGAGATGGGGACAGAGGGAGAGTAGAGGGACAGAGGAGAGATGGGGAGATGGGAAAGGGGAGAGGAGAGAGATGGGGACAGAGGGAGAGTAGAGGGACAGAGGAGAGATGGGGAGATGGGAAGGGGGATAGGAGAGAGATGGGGACAGAGGGAGAGTAGAGGGACAGAGGAGAGATGGGGAGATGGGAAAGGGGATAGGAGAGAGATGGGGACAGAGGGAGAGTAGAGGGACAGAGGAGAGATGGGGAGATGGGAAAGGGGATAGGAGAGAGATGGGGACAGAGGGAGAGTAGAGGGACAGAGGAGAGATGGGGAGATGGGAAAGGGGATAGGAGAGAGATGGGGACAGAGGGAGAGTAGAGGGACAGAGGAGAGATGGGGAGATGGGAAAGGGGATAGGAGAGAGATGGGGACAGAGGGAGAGTAGAGGGACAGAGGAGAGATGGGGAGATGGGAAAGGGGATAGGAGAGAGATGGGGACAGAGGGAGAGTAGAGGGACAGAGGAGAGATGGGGAGATGGGAAAGGGGATAGGAGAGAGATGGGGACAGAGGGAGAGATGGGGAGATGGGAAAGGGGATAGGAGAGAGATGGGGAGATGGGAAAGGGGATAGGAGAGAGATGGGGACAGAGGGAGAGTAGAGGGACAGAGGAGAGATGGGGAGATGGGAAAGGGGATAGGAAAGAGATGGGGACAGAGGGAGAGTAGAGGGACAGAGGAGAGATGGGGAGATGGGAAAGGGGATAGGAGAGAGATGGGGACAGAGGGAGAGTAGAGGGACAGAGGAGAGATGGGGAGATGGGAAAGGGGATAGGAGAGAGATGGGGAGATGGGAAAGGGGATAGGAGAGAGATGGGGAGATGGGAAAGGGGATAGGAGAGAGATGGGGACAGAGGGAGAGAGGAGGGACAGAGGAGAGATGGGGAGATGGGAAAGGGGATAGGAGAGAGATGGGGACAGAGGGAGAGTAGAGGGACAGAGGAGAGATGGGGAGATGGGAAGGGGGATAGGAGAGAGATGGGGACAGAGGGAGAGAGGAGGGACAGAGGAGAGATGGGGAGATGGGAAAGGGGATAGGAGAGAGATGGGGAGATGGGAAAGGGGATAGGAGAGAGATGGGGAGATGGGAAAGGGGATAGGAGAGAGATGGGGAGATGGGAAGGGGGATAGGAGAGAGATGGGGACAGAGGGAGAGTAGAGGGACAGAGGAGAGATGGGGAGATGGGAAAGGGGATAGGAGAGAGATGGGGACAGAGGGAGAGATGGGGAGATGGGAAAGGGGATAGGAGAGAGAGGGCAGGAGCGAGACTGGCTGGCTGGCTGCAGACTAGGAGGAGAGAGGAGTGCTCATGGTTTCTGACAATGATGAAGGAGTTCTGGGAGTGCTCTGACAAGTTCTCAGCACCGCCTAGGCTTTCTCTCTTTCGCTCTGCTCTAACCCCCCTCTCTTTCTCTCCTTCTGCTCTCTCTCCCTCCATCTCTCTCTGCTGCTCCCTTCTCCTTCTCTCCGTCCCGCTCCCTCCAATCACCACTCAGCTAATCCGTCAATTCACAATGCATAGAACTCAGGCTCGTCCCCTCCCTTCCATCATCACACCCTTCCATCATGTGACACGCTCTGTTATAACCTGTCAGAACATTTTAGGGAGAGTTAAACTAGCACTGAGGATCGAATGAGAACAATACATTTGTGCTGATGAATCAAACGGTTTAAGATGGGATTCTGTCTGTGACCCAGAAGAGCTTCAGTAAGAGAAATCAGATCACGCTGTCTGTACTAGTTCTGATTCCTCATTAAGGAGAGAGTCTTATAGTACAGGAGGTACTAGTTCTGATTCCTCATTAAGGAGAGAGTCTTATAGTACAGGAGGTACTAGTTCCGATTCCTCATTAAGGAGAGTCTTATAGTACCGGAGGTACTAGTTCTAATTCCTCCTTAAGGAGAGTCTTACAGTACAGGAGGTACTAGTTCTGATTCCTCATTAAGGAGAGAGTCTTATAGTACAGGAGGTACTAGTTCCGATTCCTCATTAAGGAGAGTCTTACAGTCCAGGAGGTACTAGTTCTGATTCCTCATTAAGGAGAGTCTTACAGTCCAGGAGGTACAAGTTCTGATTCCTCATTAAGGAGAGAGTCTTACAGTACAGGAGGTACTAGATGAACTCTCTGCATGTAGCTCAGTATACCTCTTGTACTAAAGAGAGTTAAGGCCACTACATTATAGCCTTCCCAGCCTCAATAAAAAGTGAATCATGTATTGTTGTTTCTGGATAAATTACTTTACTACTACTAACAACATTGGTTACAGAATAACACGTTTAAAACACAAATAGTCTACTGTACCACAACACCTAGGGACACATCTCACCTGAGCACTCTGAAGTCATAACCCGAAACTGACGACTGTTCAACATAGAACACAAAACTACAGTAGAACTAATGACAGCTGAAACACATGGAAGCTACGATGCTAGATGACAACACTGACCCAGTCTAGGAACCAGAAGAAGACGAGGAGGCTAGGCTAGGACACAGGACTGCTAGGTCACACAGTCAGGGAGTGAGGGACAGACAGGCTGCGACATAGAGCAGGACAGGGGGTGCTGTGGACCACTGTAATCAGGGCTGTGTTCAGTAGGGAGGAAACGTTTTGAAACGCAGTGAAACAGGGTGGCTCTGTCTGAACTTGTCCAAAAAGAACACAGATTCTCATTATCCATTGCAAAACGTTTTGTTATGCTGTGCTCTACTGAACAGGCCCTGGTCCCTGCCATTGCAGACAGATTCAGTCTAACTCCGACCTCCTGTGAAAGACCAAATCTACACTCTATGTTACAGACCTTCACAAGGCTCTGTTCCTCCTTCTTCTCCATCTTCTGAGGAAGGAATGGCAAAAAGGAACCGAGTAGATACACTACCGTTCAAAAGTTTTAGAACACCTACTCATTCAAGGGTTTTTCATTATTTTTACTATTTTCTACATTGTATTGATGACAGCTTTGTACACTCTTGGCATTCTCTCAACCAGCTTCACCTGGAATTATTTTCCAACAGTCTTGAAGGAGTTCCCTCATATGCTGAGTACTTGTTGCCTGCTTTTCCTTCACTATGCGGTCCGACTCATCCCAAACAATCTCAAATTGGTTAAGGTCGGGGGATTGTGGAGGCCAGGACATCTGATGCAGCACTCCATCATTCACCTTCTTAGTAAAATAGCCCTTACACAGCCTGGAGGTGTGTTTGGTCATTGTCCTGTTGAAAAACAAATGATAGTCTCACTAAGTCCAAACCAGATGGGATAGCGTATCGCTCCAGAATGCTGTTGTAGCCATGCTGGTTAAGTGTGCCTTGAATTCTAAATCAATCACAGACAGTGTCACCAGCAAAGCACCCCCACACCATAACAACTCCTCCTCCATGCTTTACGGAGGGAAATACACATGCAGAGATCATCCGTTCACCCACACTGCATCTCACAAAGACACAGCGGTTGGAACCAAAAATCTCCAATTTGGACTCCAGACCAAAGGACAAATTTCCACCGGTCTAATGTCCATTGCTCGTGTTTCTTGGCCCAAGCAAGTCTCTTCTTATTATTGGTGTCCTTTAGTCATGGTTTCTTTGCAGCAATTCGACCATGAAGGCCTGATGCACACAGTCTCCTCTGAACAGTTGATGTTGAGATGTGTCTGTTACTTTAACTGCAATTTGGGCTGCAATTTCTGAGGCTGGTAACTCTAATGAACTTATCCTCTGCAGCAGAGGTAACTCTGGGTCTTCCATTCCTGTGGCGGTCCTCATGAAAGCCAGTTTCATCACAGCGCTTGATGGTTTTTGCGACTGCACATAAAGAAACTTTCCGTATTGACCTTCATGTCTTAAAGTAATGATGGACTGTCATTTCCCTTTGCTTATTTGAGCTGTTCTTGACATAATATGGACTTGGTCTTTTACCAAATAGGGCTATCTTCTGTATACCCCCCCCCCCCCCCCCCCACCTTGTCACAACACAGCTGATTTGCTCAAACGCATTAAGAAGGAAATAAATTCCACAAATTAACTTTTAAGAAGGCACACCTGTTAATTGAAATTCATTCCAGGTGACTACCTGATGAAGCTGGTTGAGAGAATGCCAAGAGTGCGCAAAGCTGTCATCAAAGAAAAGGGTGCCTATTTGAAGAATCTCAAATATAACATATATTTTGATTTGTTTAACACTTTTTTGGTTACTCCATGATTCCATATGTGTTATTTCATAGTTTTGATGTCTTCACTATTATTCTACAATGTAGAAAATAGTAAAAATAAAGAAAAACCCTTGAATGAGTAGGTGTTCTAAAACTTTTGACCGGTAGTGAATGTTAAAATAAAAAACATCAAATGTTTATGAAGAGACAACATCACCAATATCGCTGACTGACCAAGGTTACAATACATGTTTTAAACCGTCCACAGGACACCCTGGTTAACACTGATAACATACAGAGTACTGAGACCATATGAACACACAACAAACTCACTAAGACAGAAGACACAGCTTAACAATGATGGTAGAGTCGAGAGATTCTGAGCCAAGCTCTGTCGTTCATGAGCAACTGACCAGAGTGAACCAACAGACAGCAGTATCTGTTAAACTTGCTATGAGCCTTTTCCCACTCAGAGGTTTATGGCACAAAATAACACATATCTCAAGGTGCCATACCCAGCTAAAGAACAGCAAATAACAAGAAACAATTGCTTCTGACAAAGAAATGCTTCAATCAAAGTCAAACCTGTTCCAAAGTAAGTGACCATAGTGACCAATGGAGAAAAGCCTTGAGGTGTCACCAAACCACACCAAAGCTACCAGAGTGACAGTGATGCCACTGAGGCCCAGAGCTGGGTATAGAAAATAAGCTGAGAACTTACTTCTGCCCTTGGTCCCTGTGGGTGGAAGCTGTGGTAGTTGCCGACCTCCTCTCCTGTCAGACATCGGGGTACTGGTGGGGCTGGTTTGGGCCGATCCGCTGCGGGGGTTAGCCCTAGTGGGGGGGGGGGGGGACGACACATAAAGTGGTACAGTCTGGGTGAGTCAGGGATCAGAGGTCATGCACAGAGCTGACCTGTGATTGGTTGGAAGGCCCCGGACAAGCAGAAGGACTACATTTCCCAGCGTGCTTTGCTTTGTTATGTAAGAGGATAGGATGGTTTCAGGCTGGTTGTAGAAACATCAACACATCACAAACAAACTACTACTGTCTACTGGGGTTGCTAATGAACCAAACATGGGAAAAAGATTGTATCAAACACATATATATGTCAGTTCATATATATACTGGACATGTTGTGAACAATCATGTCCATGCTCAACCAGGGATGCTGCCATGTTATTGGATCGGTGAAAGCTGGACACATAACAGATAAATTACCTGATCAATTAACTGATCAAGTTAATAACTAACTGCCTTTTACTTTCTGTAGTGTATTTTAAAAAATATATCGTATTGAACGTATTCTCAACAGATATTCTTTGTCCCATAAGACTTTTATTATGTTTTTACAGCATCTGCCAGTTGAGCATGTGTGTCTGCTAAACACATCTGTATTCAAAAGGGCTTCTGAGAATATGTTTTGAAGTCAGGCTATGTAGAAGCATCCATTTAATACTGTAGCTTGAATTATCACTTAATTTTCTAATGACTAAAAGTTATTGCCCGATAATGGCTTGTATTGAGGTGTACTGGTACCTTAACCATATTCTAATTAAAAGCACATAACAGATGATCAAGCTCATTTGTAATTGGTAGGTTGCTGACTGATTTGAATAAATTCTACATAGCTGGTGTAGGCCAAACCAGGGTATATGGGTTCCTTCTAATTCATGTCAGCACCTACCAGTCGGTGAACTCTAAAGCACATAAACAATTACATTTGGCACATGACATGCTAGAGATAATGTAGCATCAGTAGCAAGGTGATGAATCGCATGTTTCACTCGACCCATCAAGCTGCAAGGAAAGAGTGAGGACAGCACCCATGGGCGTTCGTTCAATGTGGACCAATGCGACCATGCGATCTGACGGTCTACAAAAACATTAGAATAGAAATAAAAACTGGAATAAAGAATGTCATTACTGGATAATGATAGGTCATGTTAGTAAAGAAAGAAAATCACAATGGTGGTCCAGCACTACTATACTCAGTCAAAGTACTGTATAAGTAGTGTGTTCCAAAAACGAAAAGAGTTAGTATCTAGTCTACTACCAGTCTGGGATGGGGAAGGAAATGCAGCACCATTCGTTGCTTTAGGGGTGTAAATGATAAAGTGGTGAGCTGGCTGGATGCTGATTGGATGCTGGGTGGGTGGTGGTTGGTTGCAGTGAGACAGGCAGAGAGAGGGGTGGGTGGTGGTTGTTGGTTATTCTTTGGATTGGTGGGGCAGTAGCTATGCAGTGGAGGCTGGTGGGAGGAGAAATCGGAGGATGGGCTCATTTTAATGGCTGTAATGGCAGAAATGGAAAGGTATGAAACACATCAAACGCATGTGTTTGATTCCATCCCATTCACTCCATCCCAGCCATTACAATGAACCCGTCGTCTGATTTAAAATGACACCAGCCTCCTGTAGACGTGTCTGTCTGGTCACCTCGTTAAGGCAGGTGAGGGAGGGGCGGAGCGTCCGGAGGGTAAAGACGGCATGGACCTCATGAGGGCGGAGTCGGGCCGCTCCGTGGACCGCGAGCGGGAGGTGGTGGTGCGCTCTAGCGCGGGACGCTGGTCAGCTGACCTGGACCTGCTGTGATACTCATGCCTATCAACGGCTCCGTGGTTCCTGCAACACGTTATTGAGAGAAGGGAAGGAAGGAGGGGGCTCAGTGGAGCTGCTGATGATGATCAGGTGATATGATACAGCAGAGTGCTGTATGGCCTGGGTCCCTGGGCTGGGCCCCAGAGGGCCCTGCTGGCACCTACAGTAGAGTAGGAACAGGGCGTAGCAGTGGTATGTGGTGAGACAGGGAGGGACAGGGACAGGGACAGGCAGGGGACAATGTGTCCCTCATCTGTGGTAGGTGACTGAGTGAGTGAGTGGGAGGCCCTTTGGAATGAGATGTGAGAGAATAGTGGAATAGCATGTGTTGGTTGGTTTCCATTCAGCCTACTAGCTTACAATACTCCTGCACGGTACATGCCTGAAGCTGTCGCCGCCCTGCCATTGTAAAATGTAACTGAAATGCAGTTGGAAAAAGACCAAGAAAATATATTTTTGGCACTTTGAGCAGTTTGGAAATAAAATATAATAAAATGCATTTCACATACATATACCCTGTACACAAGAAAATGTACACAGTATCATTATGTACAATAAAAAACAAGAATATTCTGTTGTTTTGTTGTGTGTTGTTCCATAAGCATCTTCATAGGCAGTAAGTGTTATTACCTCTCAATAGCATGTGTATATCTTGAAGATCAGGTCACATCAGTTAGACATATCATTGTCATTGCAAATGCTCATCAAGAAAAATATCTTATTTTGACCAGATGTGGATTATCATCTGACATGAGCGGAATTTGCAAAGTCAAAAACACAAAACACTGAGAACACGGTGGCAGCACATTAAAATAGTGAATGTTAATTGAGTGGAAAGTTGTCCAGCAGAGGCTATGCTTCCTGCTTCCTGTTGTAAAGCAGCTAATCGCAACACAGCATTCGGGTCACTCCTGTTCTACACCAGCCAATCGCAACACAGCCACTTCATCAGGCAGTTAATGACCTTACGTTGCCTGAGACTTTAACGATGGTGACCATCATCATAATCATTAGTGGTCTACGATCCTCAGGTCGTTACGTCCAGGGATTGATGGCTTTGAACAGTAAAGGAGATGTCAGAATCAAACAACTTGTTAGTTACTAGAGGTGTGTTGTGATGGATACTGTAGTACACCATAGAACCATAGCTCTGCTCTCTCTCGCTCTACCGTTCAGGATATTCCCTTGGGATTTCAACCCAGTCTAAATATTAACTCAAACAGCCCAAGTCTGGCGTGGTTAGTATATACTCTGATAATACTTTGCACACCTTTGTTGCACAGTAGAAACATTAAAACTCTAGTTACATCTACTACAGCACCAGTGCTACTGTAACATATATGCATCTATGTAACATCTACACTGTTATTACCTTGCTTACCACTGCACTACTCCTGCTAAAACTATACATCTACTGAAGTAGCTACAATATGAAGTCCCCCACAATATAGACTTGCCATCTCAACCCTATGGGGCCTGGTCAAAAGTAGTCCACTATAAAGGGAATATGATGCCATTTGGGACACAGACAAATACTTTACTTTCTAGTTCTACAGCCAATCATGTGTGAGGAGCATGGCTTCTATCCAAGGTCACTGTCTAGATCTACTGTGCTGGCAGGGGCCCATTCTCAGGGGCCTCACAGGCCCCAGTGACTCACCCGGGGCTCTGAGCCACTCCTCTCTCTCTCTCTGACTCTCCCTCTCTGTCTCTCTCTCTCCCCTCTCTCTCTCCCTCTCCCTCCGTCTCTCTCGCTCTCTCTCTCCTAATCTGTCTGAATATAGCAGAAAGAGAAGACACACAGTTGGAATGGAAGCGGAAGGGACATTTATTCTCCTCACCTTTCCTCTGTGACTGCGTGACTGCCATAGGACGTGAGAACCATTAATCTCCCTGCCAATCTACAGACAGACAGAGAGAGAGAGAGAGAGAGAGAGAAGCTATCTGGGCCGCGGCCTCGCTCAGGGAAACTTTGTGACACTTGAATAAAGTCAGTTGCGCTGCCTCAGTTCTGACAACTCATCGTTTTTTTCTGCTGGAGAGAAAATGCACGGCGTGTCGTTTTTGACTGACAGCCAGATGGCAGCGATGGGAGCCCAGGAGGAGCTATTTGCAGCATTACTCCAGGGGGGTGCTGAGAGTGTGATGTTGCGTTCCGAATGACACCCTATTCCCTATTTAGTGCACTACATTTTACCAGTTCCCATAGGACTCTGGTCAAAAGTAGTGCACTATATAAGGACTAGGGCATCATTTGGGAGTGCCCGGCTCGGCCCGGCCCGCTGAACTGGCACATCACAACATTGGGCCTGGCACACGCACCTGGGGGAACCTGAACCTGAACCTAGGCCATCATAGTGCTGGCACAGCCTGGGAATGGGGCAAGGCTGAGCTTCCCATACTTAGCACTCTTAGCATAGAGAAAGTCAGTCAGGTCCAGAACAGAAGAGAAACAGACAGACCCTCTGAGAATCAGCATGAGGAGAATGGCTAGGCATAGTTCTCATTCTTGAGATTATAAAAATATCCTTTATTCTAGTGGTATTGACCTTTTCGGCCATATTGGCCTTCATCAGAATGAAAACGACATAGTTTGAAGAGGACAGAGAGGGCCAGATCAAATACCAACTGCAGACATACAGTTAACCACTGTTAATAATAATCCAGGCCATCCAAGATGGCGGGGGTAATGTTAGAGACAACCATGCATTAATAAAGGTAAGGTAAACAGCCCATTACCACCAGCAGCATCAAAAGGCCATGTGTCCTTTTGTTCAATGCAGCCCTTATATTACCTGCAGAGCTGAGCATCAGAGCTACCAACCTTTATTTACCCAGATACAAACAGGACACCAGTCATCACCAAAACAACCACTGATGGTAGACTAGTAGGCATGACAACAAAACATCAACAGAGTACGATATGTGTCACAACTGATGTCGAGACACGAGAGCTCGCAGCAGCCTCAATATTACACAGTAATCGGAGGCAGTTGTGTTGTTTATGGGTCTAGTACACAACTTGAGCAGAGCTGTGATGACATGCTCCAGAACCAGATATCACCCAGGATATCACGTGGGGGTTCATCACCTTTTACAATCACATAGAAAAATGTTAATGTCATACAGACGACTACAGAGAAAAATACCCACAAAATGGCTGACTGTGGATATATACGTAGAGACACTGTAATGTGAATACCTCTTGTAGTCATAGTCGAAGGAAGCAGAGGAGGAGTACGCGCCCTCAGAGTGGGCTCGGGACATCCTAGTGGAGCGCAGTAACCTGACTGCCTCTTCTCGACTGATGTTGGATATGCGGTGGTTGCGGCTGGCGAAAAGAGAGCGGTCAGAGGGAGTCAATGTGTGTTTTAAGAATACCTTAACACCAGGTTGGTCAGGTGGGACAGAGTGAGAGAAGGTCATGAACCTGTGGACGGAACCTGGTTTTCACATGACCCTGGGGACAGTTGGGGACAACTGATGGAAGCGCACCAACTCTCTGTAGACTGTTAAGGGGACAGTTGATGGGGCGCACCAACTCTCTGTAGACTGTTAAGGGGACAGTTGATGGGGGCGCACCAACTCTCTGTAGACTGTTAAGGGGACAGTTGATGGGAGCGCACCAACTCTCTGTACCTCTACTATTCTCTTGTGGTTTGATCCAAACACAACTTCCACCTTGACCGCTGTGGATGGGTAGCCATCATAAGGACTGTATATCAGATATATATGATTCATATACCGTCATATACACTGGTACAACACAGGGTGGACACTGGGCAGGGGTAACTACCTCTGCTGGACAACTCTTCACAAACCACAGGACACATCAATTTCACAGTATTGACAGGCTAGTTTCTTTGAGGTATATCTCAAGGTACAATCTAAGATAACAAATACTATTTTGGGTTCCATATAGAATCCTCTGGGGAAAGGATTCTACATGGAGCCTAATCGGGTTATTCAAAGGGTTCTACTACGGGGACAGCAAAATAACCCTTTTAGATTCTAGATAGCACCTTTTTTTCTACAAAAGGCCACACACTACACTGATGCATATACAGTATATTTGTCCTGGAAGGGAGAAATATATACCTGGCTGCCCACACCACACCACACGTTGTGTCGTCAATGGCATTGGCTTGGGATGTGAAGTGAATAGGTTTGTGTGCCATTGCCATTAAACCAACACAGGTTTGAAGCTTGATAGGCCAGCAGCTTCCTACAGACAGACAGGGGACGGAGTGGAGGGTGGGAGGGAGGGAGGAACATGCACTGTCAGGTAAGGGTCTACCTGGATTCCTTCTGATGATCATCACTAGGTTGACAGCGTCTGGATCGAGGTAGGGTGAGAAAATGGCTGCGAGACATGAAGGGAGAGAACAGAGACATGGTTGGATGGGGCTGAATGGGGAGGGAGGAGAGGGAGAAAGAGAGAGAAG
>NW_028163325.1:0-17375 GCF_964263955.1 Coregonus lavaretus
ATTCCCATAGCAGTTAGTTAGTGGTCTAATGAGAGGAAGCATTCCCATAGCAGTTAGTTAGTTAGTGGTCTAATGAGAGGAAGCATTCCCATAGCAGTTAGTTAGTGGTCTAATGAGTGGAAGCATTCCCATAGCAGTTAGTTAGTGGTCTAATGACTGGAGGCATTCCCATAGCAGTTAGTTAGTGGTCTAATGAGTGGAAGCATTCCCATAGCAGTTAGTTAGTTAGTGGTCTAATGAGAGGAAGCATTCCCATAGCAGTTAGTTAGTGGTCTAATGAGTGGAAGCATTCCCATAGCAGTTAGTTAGTGGTCTAATGAGAGGAAGCATTCCCATAGCAGTTAGTTAGTGGTCTAATGAGTGGAAGCATTCCCATAGCAGTTAGTTAGTGGTCTAATGAGAGGAAGCATTCCCATAGCAGTTAGTTAGTGGTCTAATGACTGGAAGCATTCCCATAGCAGTTAGTTAGTGGTCTAATGACTGGAAGCATTCCCATAGCAGTTAGTTAGTGGTCTAATGACTGGAAGCATTCCCATAGCAGTTAGTTAGTGGTCTAATGAGAGGAAGCATTCCCATAGCAGTTAGTTAGTGGTCTAATGACTGGAAGCATTCCCATAGCAGTTAGTTAGTGGTCTAATGAGTGGAAGCATTCCCATAGCAGTTAGTTAGTGGTCTAATGAGAGGAAGCATTCCCATAGCAGTTAGTTAGTTAGTGGTCTAATGAGAGGAAGCATTCCCATAGCAGTTAGTTAGTGGTCTAATGAGAGGAAGCATTCCCATAGCAGTTAGTTAGTTAGTGGTCTAATGAGTGGAAGCATTCCCATAGCAGTTAGTTAGTGGTCTAATGACTGGAGGCATTCCCATAGCAGTTAGTTAGTGGTCTAATGAGTGGAAGCATTCCCATAGCAGTTAGTTAGTGGTCTAATGAGAGGAAGCATTCCCATAGCAGTTAGTTAGTTAGTGGTCTAATGAGAGGAAGCATTCCCATAGCAGTTAGTTAGTGGTCTAATGAGTGGAAGCATTCCCATAGCAGTTAGTTAGTGGTCTAATGAGAGGAGGCATTCCCATAGCAGTTAGTTAGTGGTCTAATGAGAGGAAGCATTCCCATAGCAGTTAGTTAGTGGTCTAATGACTGGAAGCATTCCCATAGCAGTTAGTTAGTTAGTGGTCTAATGAGAGGAAGCATTCCCATAGCAGTTAGTTAGTGGTCTAATGAGTGGAAGCATTCCCATAGCAGTTAGTTAGTGGTCTAATGAGAGGAAGCATTCCCATAGCAGTTAGTTAGTGGTCTAATGACTGGAAGCATTCCCATAGCAGTTAGTTAGTGGTCTAATGACTGGAAGCATTCCCATAGCAGTTAGTTAGTGGTCTAATGACTGGAAGCATTCCCATAGCAGTTAGTTAGTGGTCTAATGAGAGGAAGCATTCCCATAGCAGTTAGTTAGTGGTCTAATGACTGGAAGCATTCCCATAGCAGTTAGTTAGTGGTCTAATGAGAGGAAGCATTCCCATAGCAGTTAGTTAGTGGTCTAATGAGAGGAAGCATTCCCATAGCAGTTAGTTAGTGGTCTAATGAGGGGAAGCATTCCCATAGCAGTTAGTTAGTGGTCTAATGAGAGGAAGCATTCCCATAGCAGTTAGTTAGTGGTCTAATGACTGGAAGCATTCCCATAGCAGTTAGTTAGTGGTCTAATGACTGGAGGCATTTCCATAGCAGTTAGTTAGTGGTCTAATGAGAGGAAGCATTCCCATAGCAGTTAGTTAGTGGTCTAATGAGGGGAAGCATTCCCATAGCAGTTAGTTAGTGGTCTAATGAGAGGAAGCATTCCCATAGCAGTTAGTTAGTGGTCTAATGACTGGAAGCATTCCCATAGCAGTTAGTTAGTGGTCTAATGAGAGGAGGCATTCCCATAGCAGTTAGTTAGTGGTCTAATGAGTGGAAGCATTCCCATAGCAGTTAGTTAGTGGTCTAATGAGAGGAAGCATTCCCATAGCAGTTAGTTAGTGGTCTAATGACTGGAAGCATTCCCATAGCAGTTAGTTAGTGGTCTAATGAGAGGAAGCATTCCCATAGCAGTTAGTTAGTTAGTGGTCTAATGAGAGGAAGCATTCCCATAGCAGTTAGTTAGTGGTCTAATGAGAGGAAGCATTCCCATAGCAGTTAGTTAGTGGTCTAATGAGTGGAAGCATTCCCATAGCAGTTAGTTAGTGGTCTAATGACTGGAGGCATTCCCATAGCAGTTAGTTAGTGGTCTAATGACTGGAAGCATTCCCATAGCAGTTAGTTAGTGGTCTAATGAGTGGAAGCATTCCCATAGCAGTTAGTTAGTGGTCTAATGAGAGGAAGCATTCCCATAGCAGTTAGTTAGTGGTCTAATGAGAGGAAGCATTCCCATAGCAGTTAGTTAGTGGTCTAATGAGAGGAAGCATTCCCATAGCAGTTAGTTAGTGGTCTAATGAGAGGAAGCATTCCCATAGCAGTTAGTTAGTGGTCTAATGAGAGGAAGCATTCCCATAGCGGTTAGTTAGTGGTCTAATGAGAGGAAGCATTCCCATAGCAGTTAGTTAGTGGTCTAATGACTGGAAGCATTCCCATAGCAGTTAGTTAGTGGTCTAATGAGAGGAAGCATTCCCATAGCAGTTAGTTAGTGGTCTAATGACTGGAAGCATTCCCATAGCAGTTAGTTAGTGGTCTAATGAGAGGAAGCATTCCCATAGCAGTTAGTTAGTTAGTGGTCTAATGAGAGGAAGCATTCCCATAGCAGTTAGTTAGTGGTCTAATGAGAGGAAGCATTCCCATAGCAGTTAGTTAGTGGTCTAATGAGTGGAAGCATTCCCATAGCAGTTAGTTAGTGGTCTAATGAGTGGAAGCATTCCCATAGCAGTTAGTTAGTGGTCTAATGAGTGGAAGCATTCCCATAGCAGTTAGTTAGTGGTCTAATGAGAGGAGGCATTCCCATAGCAGTTAGTTAGTGGTCTAATGAGAGGAGGCATTCCCATAGCAGTTAGTTAGTGGTCTAATGAGAGGAAGCATTCCCATAGCAATTAGTTAGTGGTCTAATGAGAGGAAGCATTCCCATAGCAGTTAGTTAGTGGTCTAATGACTGGAGGCATTCCCATAGCAGTTAGTTAGTGGTCTAATGAGTGGAAGCATTCCCATAGCAGTTAGTTAGTGGTCTAATGAGAGGAAGCATTCCCATAGCAGTTAGTTAGTGGTCTAATGAGAGGAAGCATTCCCATAGCAGTTAGTTAGTGGTCTAATGAGAGGAGGCATTCCCATAGCAGTTAGTTAGTGGTCTAATGAGAGGAGGCATTCCCATAGCAGTTAGTTAGTGGTCTAATGAGAGGAAGCATTCCCATAGCAGTTAGTTAGTGGTCTAATGAGTGGAAGCATTCCCATAGCAGTTAGTTAGTGGTCTAATGAGAGGAGGCATTCCCATAGCAGTTAGTTAGTGGTCTAATGAGTGGAAGCATTCCCATAGCAGTTAGTTAGTGGTCTAATGACTGGAAGCATTCCCATAGCAGTTAGTTAGTGGTCTAATGAGTGGAAGCATTCCCATAGCAGTTAGTTAGTGGTCTAATGAGAGGAAGCATTCCCATAGCAGTTAGTTAGTGGTCTAATGAGAGGAAGCATTCCCATAGCAGTTAGTTAGTGGTCTAATGAGTGGAAGCATTCCCATAGCAGTTAGTTAGTGGTCTAATGAGAGGAAGCATTCCCATAGCAGTTAGTTAGTGGTCTAATGAGAGGAAGCATTCCCATAGCAGTTAGTTAGTGGTCTAATGAGTGGAAGCATTCCCATAGCAGTTAGTTAGTGGTCTAATGAGAGGAGGCATTCCCATAGCAGTTAGTTAGTGGTCTAATGAGAGGAAGCATTCCCATAGCAGTTAGTTAGTGGTCTAATGAGAGGAAGCATTCCCATAGCAGTTAGTTAGTGGTCTAATGAGAGGAAGCATTCCCATAGCAGTTAGTTAGTGGTCTAATGAGTGGAAGCATTCCCATAGCAGTTAGTTAGTGGTCTAATGACTGGAAGCATTCCCATAGCAGTTAGTTAGTGGTCTAATGACTGGAAGCATTCCCATAGCAGTTAGTTAGTGGTCTAATGAGTGGAAGCATTCCCATAGCAGTTAGTTAGTGGTCTAATGAGAGGAAGCATTCCCATAGCAGTTAGTTAGTGGTCTAATGAGAGGAAGCATTCCCATAGCAGTTAGTTAGTGGTTAGTTAGTGGTCTAATGCAGTTCCCGCCTTCAAACTGACAAGCTAGAGAACAGAATGTTCTGCATCGGCAGGGAGGGGCTAACAGATCAGTTATTTATACCGGGGCATCTGAGAGCAGACTTGCCTAGCAACACCTGACAGGGAACCGACCAACCGGATCACGGCAAATACAGAGACGGTTGCAGTCATTCAATCAAAGTGTCTTTATTGTACCAAGTATCCAACGGTTTTATTACCGACACGTTCTCTCTCCCAGAACAGTCAGATGTTCCAACACTTTAATTAGACTCCAGTACTCTGAACACCGGTCCTATTCCGTTTAAATAAAGTTGACATTTACATTTGACCTTTTAGTCATTTAGATTTGATTATATTACATACATATTAACAATGAGGATATTAACTTACCATTGCTTGTTCGATTTTATTGTCGATTGCCACCAAACTGGCACCAGAAGAACTGAAACACAAACATACACAACTCCAGCTTTAACAATAACACATTGATTCATTCAAACATTATGTTGTATAGTCTATATAGATATCACTGGGGTTAGGGTTAGCTAACCCTATATAGACATCACTGGGGTTAGGGTTAGCTAACCCTATATAGACGTCACTGGGGTTAGGGTTAGCTAACCCTATATAGATATCACTGGGGTTAGGGTTAGCTAACCCTATATAGACATCACTGGGGTTAGGGTTAGCTAACCCTATATAGACGTCACTGGGGTTAGGGTTAGCTAACCCTATATAGACGTCACTGGGGTTAGGGTTAGCTAACCCTATATAGACATCACTGGGGTTAGGGTTAGCTAACCCTATATAGACATCACTGGGGTTAGGGTTAGCTAACCCTATATAGACATCACTGGGGTTAGGGTTAGCTAACCCTATATAGACATCACTGGGGTTAGGGTTAGCTAACCCTATATAGACATCACTGGGGTTAGGGTTAGCTAACCCTATATAGACATCACTGGGGTTAGGGTTAGCTAACCCTATATAGACGTCACTGGGGTTAGGGTTAGCTAACCCTATATAGACGTCACTGGGGTTAGGGTTAGCTAACCCTATATAGACATCACTGGGGTTAGGGTTAGCTAACCCTATATAGACATCACTGGGGTTAGGGTTAGCTAACCCTATATAGACATCACTGGGGTTAGGGTTAGCTAACCCTATATAGACATCACTGGGGTTAGGGTTAGCTAACCCTATATAGACATCACTGGGGTTAGGGTTAGCTAACCCTATATAGACATCACTGGGGTTAGGGTTAGCTAACCCTATATAGACATCACTGGGGTTAGGGTTAGCTAACCCTATATATAGACATCACTGGGGTTAGGGTTAGCTAACCCTATATAGACATCACTGGGGTTAGGGTTAGCTAACCCTATATAGACATCACTGGGGTTAGGGTTAGCTAACCCTATATAGACATCACTGGGGTTAGGGTTAGCTAACCCTATATAGACATCACTGGGGTTAGGGTTAGCTAACCCTATATAGACATCACTGGGGTTAGGGTTAGCTAACCCTATATAGACATCACTGGGGTTAGGGTTAGCTAACCCTATATAGACGTCACTGGGGTTAGGGTTAGCTAACCCTATATAGACGTCACTGGGGTTAGGGTTAGCTAACCCTATATAGACATCACTGGGGTTAGGGTTAGCTAACCCTATATAGACGTCACTGGGGTTAGGGTTAGCTAACCCTATATAGACGTCACTGGGGTTAGGGTTAGCTAACCCTATATAGACGTCACTGGGGTTAGGGTTAGCTAACCCTATATAGACATCACTGGGGTTAGGGTTAGCTAACCCTATATAGATATCACTGGGGTTAGGGTTAGCTAACCCTATATAGACATCACTGGGGTTAGGGTTAGCTAACCCTATATAGACGTCACTGGGGTTAGGGTTAGCTAACCCTATATAGACATCACTGGGGTTAGGGTTAGCTAACCCTATATAGATATCACTGGGGTTAGGGTTAGCTAACCCTATATAGACATCACTGGGGTTAGGGTTAGCTAACCCTATATAGACATCACTGGGGTTAGGGTTAGCTAACCCTATATAGACATCACTGGGGTTAGGGTTAGCTAACCCTATATAGACGTCACTGGGGTTAGGGTTAGCTAACCCTATATAGACGTCACTGGGGTTAGGGTTAGCTAACCCTATATAGACATCACTGGGGTTAGGGTTAGCTAACCCTATATAGACGTCACTGGGGTTAGGGTTAGCTAACCCTATATAGATATCACTGGGGTTAGGGTTAGCTAACCCTATATAGACATCACTGGGGTTAGGGTTAGCTAACCCTATATAGACATCACTGGGGTTAGGGTTAGCTAACCCTATATAGACATCACTGGGGTTAGGGTTAGCTAACCCTATATAGATATCACTGGGGTTAGGGTTAGCTAACCCTATATAGACGTCACTGGGGTTAGGGTTAGCTAACCCTATATAGACATCACTGGGGTTAGGGTTAGCTAACCCTATATAGACGTCACTGGGGTTAGGGTTAGCTAACCCTATATAGACGTCACTGGGGTTAGGGTTAGCTAACCCTATATAGACATCACTGGGGTTAGGGTTAGCTAACCCTATATAGATATCACTGGGGTTAGGGTTAGCTAACCCTATATAGACATCACTGGGGTTAGGGTTAGCTAACCCTATATAGACATCACTGGGGTTAGGGTTAGCTAACCCTATATAGACATCACTGGGGTTAGGGTTAGCTAACCCTATATAGATATCACTGGGGTTAGGGTTAGCTAACCCTATATAGACATCACTGGGGTTAGGGTTAGCTAACCCTATATAGACATCACTGGGGTTAGGGTTAGCTAACCCTATATAGACGTCACTGGGGTTTTGGCAGATGTTGACACGGTGGGTATTAGTGAAGGTGCATTCTGAACTCTTTAGAATAAACAGATTTTTGCCATCACATTAACGGACTGAATGAAGGAATGTACAACTATTAGTCTTTATATATAGCTATAAGAGTATTATTGTTGGGGTTTAACTACCAGGTTGTGGGACTTTAGCTACAAGGTTTATGTAAGGGTTATATAATGTTATGGTTATAAATTATTTATAGTCAACACGATGCGGAAAAGTTTAACACTGCAGAGCTCATCAAGTTATGAACCCCTCAATACTGCAGGACCGCACCACGCATTAAAGCATATAATCATCATAATACATTGAAATTCTAACCGTCACGGTCCCATTCATTTGATGCATAGCCATATTCTATTGCTTTTGCATACAAGTTTGATAAATAAGCTGGGAAAACATGTTACCTATTGTCAAGCCTGACTGGACTGGTCTCTTTAGCAAGCACGGAAGACAGAAAAGAAATAGACAAATTCCTCAGTTGACAAACACCAAGGTCCATCTCCACTGCAAAACAATGGGAATTCATCATTTTCCATCCATTAAAACAAAAGGCAATATTTCAAATGTAGAAAATGTCCAGTGTAATAAAAGTAAAGAAACATCAGAATTGGCAGAAGGTCCGTTCTCCGGGCGGTACAAGCTGACAACCGGGGCAGTCTTTACACTGAAGCAGCACAAAGGATAACCACAGCGAGACTGACTGGCTCCGCTAAGCTGGGAATCTGCAGCTCCCGTCCCAACTGCAGAAATGATGCATGAAAACAGCGCTGTACTGGCTGCCATTGGCGGAGAGTGACCTCATTTGAATAATTGAAGTGGCAACGCCCCCACCTGTGGCCCAGCTTCAGATGTAACTGCACCTAACTGTTCACTGCCATCCAAACCATCCAGAACCCAGGGTTAGGGTTATAGGGGATCCACTGCACCTAACTGTTCACTGCCATCCAAACCATCCAGAACCCAGGGTTAGGGTTATAGGGGATCCACTGCACCTAACTGTTCACTGCCATCCAAACCATACAGAACCCAGGAAGCAGCCCGGGACAGGATGAGGAGTCTCATCCAGAACCCAGGAAGCAGGCCGGGACAGGATGAGGAGTCTCATCCAGAACCCAGGAAGCAGGCCGGGACAGGATGAGGAGTCTCATCCAGAACCCAGGAAGCAGCCCGGGACAGGATGAGGCGTCTCACTGGGAAACAGTTGGGAAACAGTGAGGAAACGTTTCTCCAATACTTCTGGTTTCTTAAAATCAGCTTCAACATTTGTCATCTTCATTGTAACTAAAATGCTAAAACAAATGTAGACTATGTATGAGCAGAACGAATGACTAATACAAGGGAAAGTCAGACCTGGTCTGGTACAGTAGACCATAACGTGAAAATAGATGTTTTAAATACTATGGCCACTTTGTTTGGTAGCCTATAGAAACCCTATTGGGTTAGGGTTATAGGGGATCCACTGCAGCAGCAGGTGGGAGTTGGGACTGGACTCTATAGGTGGAACCATAAACAGGGTTATAGGGGATCCACTGCAGCAGCAGGTGGGAGTTGGGACTGGACTCTATAGGTGGAACCATAAACAGGGTTAGGGTTATAGGGGATCCACTGCAGCAGCAGGTGGGAGTTGGGACTGTACTCTATAGGTGGAACCATAAACAGGGTTAGGGTTATAGGGGATCCACTGCAGCAGCAGGTGGGAGTTGGGACTGTCCTCTATAGGTGGAACCATAAACAGGGTTAGGGTTATAGGGGATCCACTGCAGCAGCAGGTGGGAGTTGGGACTGTACTCTATAGGTGGAACCATAAACAGGGTTAGGGTTATAGGGGATCCACTGCAGCAGCAGGTGGGAGTTGGGACTGGACTCTATAGGTGGAACCATAAACAGGGTTATAGGGGATCCACTGCAGCAGCAGGTGGGAGTTGGGACTGTACTCTATAGGTGTAACCATAAACAGGGTTAGGGTTATAGGGGATCCACTGCAGCAGCAGGTGGGAGTTGGGACTGGACTCTATAGGTGTAACCATAAACAGGGTTAGGGTTATAGGGGATCCACTGCAGCAGCAGGTGGGAGTTGGGACTGTACTCTATAGGTGGAACCATAAACAGGGTTAGGGTTATAGGGGATCCACTGCAGCAGCAGGTGGGAGTTGGGACTGTACTCTATAGGTGGAACCATAAACAGGGTTAGGGTTATAGGGGATCCACTGCAGCAGCAGGTGGGAGTTGGGACTGTCCTCTATAGGTGGAACCATAAACAGGGTTAGGGTTATAGGGGATCCACTGCAGCAGCAGGTGGGAGTTGGGACTGTACTCTATAGGTGGAACCATAAACAGGGTTAGGGTTATAGGGGATCCACTGCAGCAGCAGGTGGGAGTTGGGACTGGACTCTATAGGTGGAACCATAAACAGGGTTATAGGGGATCCACTGCAGCAGCAGGTGGGAGTTGGGACTGGACTCTATAGGTGGAACCATAAACAGGGTTAGGGTTATAGGGGATCCACTGCAGCAACAGGTGGGAGTTGGGACTGTACTCTATAGGTGGAACCATAAACAGGGTTAGGGTTATAGGGGATCCACTGCAGCAGCAGGTGGGAGTTGGGACTGGACTCTATAGGTGGAACCATAAACAGGGTTATAGGGGATCCACTGCAGCAGCAGGTGGGAGTTGGGACTGTACTCTATAGGTGTAACCATAAACAGGGTTAGGGTTATAGGGGATCCACTGCAGCAGCAGGTGGGAGTTGGGACTGGACTCTATAGGTGGAACCATAAACAGGGTTAGGGTTATAGGGGATCCACTGCAGCAGCAGGTGGGAGTTGGGACTGTACTCTATAGGTGTAACCATAAACAGGGTTAGGGTTATAGGGGATCCACTGCAGCAGCAGGTGGGAGTTGGGACTGTACTCTATAGGTGGAACCATAAACAGGGTTAGGGTTATAGGGGATCCACTGCAGCAGCAGGTGGGAGTTGGGACTGTACTCTATAGGTGGAACCATAAACAGGGTTAGGGTTATAGGGGATCCACTGCAGCAGCAGGTGGGAGTTGGGACTGTACTCTATAGGTGGAACCATAAACAGGGTTAGGGTTATAGGGGATCCACTGCAGCAACAGGTGGGAGTTGGGACTGTACTCTATAGGTGGAACCATAAACAGGGTTAGGGTTATAGGGGATCCACTGCAGCAGCAGGTGGGAGTTGGGACTGGACTCTATAGGGTGGAACCATAAACAGGGTTAGGGTTATAGGGGATCCACTGCAGCAGCAGGTGGGAGTTGGGACTGTACTCTATAGGTGGAACCATAAACAGGGTTAGGGTTATAGGGGATCCACTGCAGCAGCAGGTGGGAGTTGGGACTGTACTCTATAGGTGGAACCATAAACAGGGTTAGGGTTATAGGGGATCCACTGCAGCAGCAGGTGGGAGTTGGGACTGTACTCTATAGGTGTAACCATAAACAGGGTTAGGGTTATAGGGGATCCACTGCAGCAGCAGGTGGGAGTTGGGACTGGACTCTATAAAGAGTCTCCTGTGTGAAAACCCCACCTATCGGTTGCACAGGAACCAAGACTGTTCAAGTCTGAAGTCAACTGGACACAAAAAAAAAAAACGGTTGCATTTTGTGTAGAAATGTTAACTGTGGTCACAGAATAGATAGATCAGAATTAGAGCAGGGTGAAACGAGGCTAAGGAGTTAGTCACTAACCTAGATCCAGCCTTATCAAATGAGAGACGGTCACAACCTAGATCCAGCCTTATCAAATGAGAGACGGTCACAACCTAGATCCAGCCTTATCAAATGAGAGACGGTCACAACCTAGATCCAGCCTTATCAAATGAGAGACGTCACAACCTAGATTCCAGCCTTATCAAATGAGAGACGGTCACAACCTAGATCCAGCCTTATCATATGAGAGACGGTCACAACCTAGATCCAGCCTTATCAAATGAGAGACGGTCACAACCTAGATCCAGCCTTATCAAATGAGAGACGGTCACAACCTAGATCCAGCCTTATCAAATGAGAGACGGTCACAACCTAGATCCAGCCTTATCAAATGAGAGATGGTCACAACCTAGATCCAGCCTTATCATATGAGAGACGGTCACAACCTAGAACCAGCTTTATCAAATGAGAGACGGTCACAACCTAGATCCAGCCTTATCAAATGAGAGACGGTCACAACCTAGATCCAGCCCTATCAAATGAGAGACGGTCACAACCTAGATCCAAATATAAAGGGCAGGTCCTGAACAACTGACATTTCCTCACCTTTAACAGACACTCAATGTTCATCCTTACCTCTATTCAAACAACAGTCAATGTTCATCCTTACCTCTATTAAAACAACAGTCAATGTTCATCCTTACCTCTATTAAAACAACAGTCAATGTTCAGATAGTGATCTATCCTATAGACAGGGCTCTACAGTGCTAGCCCCTCTATTAAAACAGTCAATGTTCAGATAGTGATCTATCCTATAGACAGGGCTCTACAGTGCTAGCCCCTCTATTAAAACAGTCAATGTTCAGATAGTGATCTATCCTATAGACAGGGCTCTACAGTGCTAGCCCCTCTATTAAAACAACAGTCAATGTTCAGATAGTGATCTATCCTATAGACAGGGCTCTACAGTGCTAGCCCCTCTATTAAAACAACAGTCAATGTTCAGATAGTGATCTATCCTATAGACAGGGCTCTACAGTGCTAGCCCCTCTATTAAAACAACAGTCAATGTTCAGATAGTGATCTATCCTATAGACAGGGCTCTACAGTGCTAGCCCCTCTATTAAAACAACAGTCAATGTTCAGATAGTGATCTATCCTATAGACAGGGCTCTACAGTGCTAGCCCCTCTATTAAAACAGTCAATGTTCAGATAGTGATCTATCCTATAGACAGGGCTCTACAGTGCTAGCCCCTCTATTAAAACAACAGTCAATGTTCAGATAGTGATCTATCCTATAGACAGGGATCTACAGTGCTAGCCCCTCTATTAAAACAACAGTCAATGTTCAGATAGTGATCTATCCTATAGACAGGGCTCTACAGTGCTAGCCCCTCTATTAAAACAACAGTCAATGTTCAGATAGTGATCTATCCTATAGACAGGGCTCTACAGTGCTAGCCCCTCTATTAAAACAGTCAATGTTCAGATAGTGATCTATCCTATAGACAGGGCTCTACAGTGCTAGCCCCTCTATTAAAACAACAGTCAATGTTCAGATAGTGATCTATCCTATAGACAGGGCTCTACAGTGCTAGCCCCTCTATTAAAACAGTCAATGTTCAGATAGTGATCTATCCTATAGACAGGGCTCTACAGTGCTAGCCCCTCTATTAAAACAACAGTCAATGTTCAGATAGTGATCTATCCTATAGACAGGGCTCTACAGTGCTAGCCCCTCTATTAAAACAACAGTCAATGTTCAGATAGTGATCTATCCTATAGACAGGGCTCTACAGTGCTAGCCCCTCTATTAAAACAACAGTCAATGTTCAGATAGTGATCTATCCTATAGACAGGGCTCTACAGTGCTAGCCCCTCTATTAAAACAGTCAATGTTCAGATAGTGATCTATCCTTTAGACAGGGCTCTACAGCTCCTGTGCTGTTGGTTCAGCTGTCGATCACAGATTGGTTGAGTGAATACATGGGAACATTTTGTACTCAGTTATCCAATCAGAAGAAGATCCTTCCATGATTTGATCTCATCTAAATATGAACACTAGTGCTGAGCGATTAACTGACATTTCAGTCATTTTCAGTTTTTAAAACAATTAATTGACCGACGTCGGTTTAATTATTTTAATTCCATTTCGTAGTTTTTTCCCCTGTGAACTATGTACAGACTCTGTAGAGATAAATCAGATCCAGCCTGAACTGGGCGACGGAGCAGGGAGTTGTAGTTTCCAACAGGCCAATATTCTACATAGTTTAGCACAGAATTAACTACATCATTCATTGCCCGCTGAAACTACAACACGGAGACGGAGAGAACAGAGAACGGAGAGAACAGAGAACGGAGAGAACAGAGAACGGAGAGAACAGAGAACGGAGAGAACAGAGAACGTGTGATCAGAGGGATAGAGAGCAGTGGCTTCCTGAGCCTGAAAATACACGATCTGAGTGATTTATAGTTGGGATTCAGCAGTCAGAAAAGGATGACTTATTTACTCTGAAGAACTACTAAAATAGTGAATCTGTCAGACAGCAGCTCTATAGAGATGAGAATAAGGAAGTGGCTCTGGATCAGAGCGTCTGCAGCTCTATAGAGATGAGAATAAGGAAGTGGCTCTGGATCAGAGCGTCTGCAGCTCTATAGAGATGAGAATAAGGAAGTGGCTCTGGATCAGAGCGTCTGCAGCTCTATAGAGATGAGAATAAGGAAGTGGCTCTGGATCAGAGCGTCTGCAGCTCTATAGAGATGAGAATAAGGAAGTGGCTCTGGATCAGAGCGTCTGCAGCTCTATAGAGATGAGAATAAGGAAGTGGCTCTGGATAAGAGCGTCTGCTAAATGACTAAAATGTAAAATGTAATAATAAAGTGATGAAATAAACAAGAGATAGCAGTAATGGGACGTCTCTTCCATCTTGGGACTTTAACTCATGGTTCTATTCTGTTGTTACAGCATTAAACTCACTTAATGCATTTAATGTCTAAAAAAAGGATCAAAAACTAAATCCATTATTTTTTGTAAATAATCTAACCGAAACGACCTCAAAAAGCACTAATCGTTCAGCACTAATAAAACACTAGGTTGTAGCCTACAAGCCAGCCAACGTAAAGGGTCATTTCCCATTTTAAGGCTAAATAGACTATTCTCTTGATTTGATCAGGACTAAATAGACTATTCTCTTGATTTGATCAGGACTAAATAGACTATTCTCTTGATTTGATCAGGACTAAATAGACTATTCTCTTGATTTGATCAGGACTAAATATACTTTTCTCTTGATTTGATCAGGACTAAATCAACTTCTCTTGATTTGATCAGGACTAAATAGACTATTCTCTTGATTGGATCAGGACTAAATAGACTTCTTAAATTTGATCAGGACTAAATCAACTATTCTCTTGATTTGATCAGGACTAAATAGACTTCTTAAATTTGATCAGGACTAAATCAACTATTCTCTTGATTTGATCAGGACTAAATAGACTTCTTAAATTTGATCAGGACTAAATCAACTATTCTCTTGATTGGATCATGACTAAATAGACTTATCTTTATTCGATCAAGAGTAAATACACTTCTCTTTATTAGATCAGGACTAAATAGACTATTGATTTGATCAGTACTAAATATATTATTCTCTTGATTCTCTGTGTACAGCAGCAATAAAACTGGCCTTCTTGAGACTAGTTGAGTATCTGGAGCATCAGCAATTGTGGGTCCGATTACAGGCTCAAAATGTCCAGAAACAAATAACGTTCTTCTGAAACTCGTCAGTCTATTCTTGTTCTGATAAATGAAGGCTATTCCATGTGAGAAATTGCCAAGAAACTGAAGATCTCGTATAACGCTGTGTACTACTCCCTTCACAGAACAGCGCAAACTGGCTCTAACCAGAATAGAAAGAGGAGTGGGAGGCCCCGGTGCACAACTGAGGAAGAGGACAAATACATTAGAGTGTCTAGTTTGAGAAACAGACGCCTCACAGGTCCTCAACTGGCAGCTTCATTAAATAGTACCCGCAAAACACCAGTCTCAATGTCAACAGTGAAGAGGCGACTCCGGGATGCTGACCTTCTAGGCAGAGTTGCAAAGAAAAAGCCATATCTCAGACTGGCCAATAAAAAGAAAAGATTAAGATGGGCAGTCTGAGATATGACTTTTTCTTTGCAACAAAAGAAATGTTCCGGATTGACTGACCTTCATGTCTTAAAGTAATGATGGACTGTCGTTTCTCTTTGCTTATTTGAGCTGTTCTGCCATAATATGGACTTGGTCTGTTCTCTCTGCTTATTTGAGCTGTTCTGCCATAATATGGACTTGGTCTGTTCTCTTTGCTTATTTGAGCTGTTCTGCCATAATATGGACTTGGTCTGTTCTCTTTGCTTATTTGAGCTGTTCTGCCATAATATGGACTTGGTCTGTTCTCTTTGCTTATTTGAGCTGTTCTGCCATAATATGGACTTGGTCTTTTACCAAATAGGGCTATCTTCTGTATACCACCCCTACCTTGTCACAACTGATTGGCTCAAACGCATTAAGGAAAGAAATTTCACATATTAACTCTTAACAATGTACACCTATTGATTGAAATGCATTCCAGGTGACTACCTCATGAAGCTGGTTAAGAAAATGCCAAGAGTGTGCAAAGCTGTCATCAAGGCAAAGGGTGGCTACTTTGAAGAATCTCAAATATAAAATATATGTTGATTTGTTTAACCCTTTTTTGGTTACTACATGATTCCATATGTGTTATTTCATAGTTTTGATGTCTTCACTATTATTCTACAATGTAGAAAATAGAACAAATAAAGAAAACCCCTGGAATGAGTAGGTGTGTCCAACCCTTTGACTGGTCCTGTATATAAACACACAGGCGGTAAATTAGTTAACAGAACAATATGTGGGTTCCAAACCGCTCGGCCAATAACAGCTAGTTTCCAGTTGGCCCCTCCCCACTCAGACCACTCCCAGACAGTCTAGCAAAGTTCTTGCTTGAGAAATTGCTCTTTGCTAAGAAGCTATTTGTTTATTTTTTACCATTTTAATTTAAAACAATCACAGTAAGGTAGGCCTACTTAACTGTTACCTTTAGAGCAGTCTATGATGTCATATTGGATCTTTAGAGCAGTCTATGATGTCATATTGCTGAGTCTACCTTCAACCGTTCTAATTCCAACACAGAGGCCATCCATCCATCCATCCATCCATCCATCCATCCATCCATCCATCCATCCTTACCTGTCCTCCTCTCCATCTGCAGACTGTGTCCTCAGGCCTGCAGCAGCAGCCAATAAGGCACTGGCATCTCCAGCCTTCCCCATGTTCTCCATGGAGCAGCCTCGTCCTGCAGCTCCCAGCCGGGACTGGTGTTGGAACAGCAGCCTCTGGGCATCCTCCAGCTGGGATGCCGTCAGGCTGGGGATGCTGCCCCCGTACGGAGCCCCGCTTTGGGCCAGGCTGGTGTGGCTGAGGGGCACCCCGTGGGTCAGGAGGGGCTGGAGGTCGGCTCGGAGTGTGGTCACGAAAGGGGCGGAAGGGTGCTGGGGGTGAGGGTGCAGCTGCTGGGCTGGGAGATTCTGGAGCTGACTCGGAAGGGGTTGAGGGACAGCGGCTGGGCCAGGCATGGACACCCCAAGAGAGCCAGGGTGTGGGGGGAGGACCTGGGACTGGAGAGGAGCCGTAGGCTGGATGAAGTCTGGAGGCCGGCTGCCTGTCTGGCTCACTAGCACCGCTGGGAGCTGCTGCGTGGGCTGGCCTGTCTGGGCATGGTCCATAGCATAGGGCACCTGCTGGGGCATGGCCTGACTCCCAGCACCCTGGGCATTCACCTGGGGGACTGCAGGTAGAGTACCACGGGGGACCATGCTGGTCCGCTGCAGCAGGAGAGGGTTAGGGTCCTGAGGGACCATGTGGACAGTCTGAGGGCTGCTGTAGTCCTGGTGCTGCTGGTATGGCTGCAGGGTCTGGGATGCCCCTGCTTCCATCTCTGGGCCTCCGTACTGGACAACACTGGCCACCACACTCCCATTCCCTGCTTCCATCTCTGGGCCTCCGTACTGGACAACACTGGCCACCACACTCCCATTCCCTGCTTCCATCTCTGGGCCTCCGTACTGGACAACACTGGCCACCACACTCCCATTCCCTGGTTCCATCTCTGGGCCTCCGTACTGGACAACACTGGCCACCACACTCCCATTCCCTGCTTCCATCTCTGGGCCTCCGTACTGGACAACACTGGCCACCACACTCCCATTCCCTGCTTCCATCTCTGGGCCTCCGTACTGGACAACACTGGCCACCACACTCCCATTCCCTGCTTCCATCTCTGGGCCTCCGTACTGGACAACACTGGCCACCACACTCCCATTCCATGCTTCGCTCTCTGGGCCGGCAGCGCTGGGTGCAGGGGCTGGGTCAGAAGTCGGCGCGGCAGGGGGAACCTCCTTCTCATAGTACTCTGTACACATCCATCTTCCCTTACGGAACGGCTCAGAGTTAGAGTCCAGCTTCACCACTCTGAAGCGAGACCCCGGAGCGGCTTG
>NW_028163324.1:0-3000 GCF_964263955.1 Coregonus lavaretus
AGAGAGAGAGAGAGAGAGAGAGAGAGAGAGAGAGAGAGAGAGAGAGAGAGAGAGAGAGAGAGAGAGAGAGAGAGAGAGAGAGAGAGAGATGTCTATCCACTCTGCCCAGAGTGAGTGAAAATGCACTTTGGTGATGAAATTTCACATACTTATGTTAAAAATTACATTTTACCAAGACAAATATGATTCTTCATGTTCTGAATTATTCGGTGGGGTCTTTCTCTAACATATTAACATTATATCCAATAAGTCAGATTTTTTAACATAATACATCCGACAACAAGCACCGAGCTCTGTTGAGAGAGCTTTCTCGCAATAACTTTTGTGATGGTTGTCTGCAAAGTTGTTTCCGCGGGTCGCAAAAATCCAAATTAACATGACACAAACTGAATTAAATGTAAAAGGCTTTGAAAATTAAAAGCTTGTGGTATGCTCAGTGCCCCGTTGACATTTCACAGAGATACGCTTGTTTTAGTGAAAGATCTTTGAAAAAGAAAAGGAATTTCGCATTGATATGAAAAGCATATACTAAAATCTGGAAATACTATGTCACATCTCAATCGATATCTATCTTACCTTTATATTGTTTTGTGTCCTCCGGATTCAAGAAGAAAGATGAGTTCAACGGTGAGCCTGTCAGTTAGTCTTAATTCTCTCTGATGCAATGCTAATTTCCAGATTTTTTCCCATTTTTTTTCTCTGGCCTCCATTGATTTATTCACCCTAATTTTGGCCATCCTTAAAGGGTAAGAACTCCAATAATTTTTAAATGGATTATGATAGAGACATGAGGTTTGAACTATTGGTTTTCTTAGAGGAGTATTCACACAAAAAACAATATCTACACAATTATTTTACCCATTGGTCAAAAGATGCGTTTTTGATTAGACACTATATTATGTGCTGTACCTACGACATAAACTCATACTTTGCTCTCACTTTATAACAGGGACCTGCTCCTCTTCTCTCTGTCCCCTGCCTGCAGAACAGCATCCTAAAGGAATGGCCATGGACAGCCTGGGAGGATAGAGAGGGTAGGAGAGAGGTTGCTAAGAGAGGAGGGGAGGAAAGAGGAGGCGGGAGAGAAGGGGCTGTGCTGAAAGAGAATGGATGAGAGGCTGGAGGAGAAGAAGGAAGGGAAAAGAGAGGAGAGGAGGCTAGAGAAGGGAGTGAATGGGTTGTCCCGCAAAACAGAGAAGGAAGAGGGGAGGCTGGAGGAGAAGAAGGGCGGTAAGGGGCTGACACGACAGAGAGATGACGATTAGATGTTGGAGGAGGAGGAGAAGAGGGAGGGGAATGGGCTGACCCATCAGAAAGAGTAGGCGGAGGGGCAGAAGAAGGAGAGGTCAGGGGAGGGGACCAGGAACTAAGAGAGAGAGGGATGGACAGCAGACTGGAAGGAGGAGAATAAAGGGATTGTGTGTTGCTGTAAATGTCAAACGCTGGAGATGATGAGTTATTCATCCACTGAGACTGGAGATGACCTGTTGGTCTAGTCGCCATGGAAACAACCTCTGGGTTGTCATGGTGCCTTGGTCTGCCACCCCTGTGACTTGTTGGTGGTGGGGTGACGCCCATGCGGTCTGAGTGACACAGGTAGAGTTCTCTCCCCTCCTCCTCTTCTCACTATCCTGCAGGTCTCGGACTGTGTCAGACACATAGGTGACGTAGGCAGGCCAGCTCTGGAGGACAGGCAGACAGCCAGGGTGCAGACCCAGACTGGTGCTGCAAGAGCCTGGGAGACAGAGCAGGGTCAGAGTCACCACATGGTAGATGTAATAAGTGGTGTTTTTCACCTCACAGGCTTAGCTAAACCAGCAACTCTCGCTAAAGTCATCCATAAATACTCTATGTATGCTATGCATCATATTACTTTAATTTTCTATTAGAGTATGTAACATTTGTGCATAATGCTTATCAACCTGTTGGCCCTTGCAGTGCACTGAGTGGTATTAGTGTATGTGAGTAATCTAGGTCTGGCAGTAAACTCAGCAGTAGTCAGTAATCAGAGCTAGGACTTTATTATTTAAAAAAAATGTACTACAGCTTTTATTCATCATGTTTTACCATGAGTGGAGGGCAAGAATTAAGAGCTGAATGTGTTCTGCTCATTAGTGTCTGTCACTTCTGGTTAAAGGAGAGGGTTCCAGGGACGTGGTTGGCTGTTCACAATTACTGACCAATCAGGGACTGTCTGGACGTGACCTTTACGTTTTAAACACAACCTCATGGTCATTATTGACCCTGTTACTAGCCTGGCCATCCTGCTCCTGGACTGCAGTTGCGGAAAGAGGGAAGAGTTGCTTTGGGATTTACTCTTAGTTTTTCAGGTTGTTGACATTTTAAAAACACATTGAATTGTATGCAGTATATAAGTGTGAAGAGTAGCACATTTAATCATCTCAGTATGACGTGTACTGTACAGTAAAGGTGCTGAGATTGAATGCTGTTGATCAGTGTACTATAGCAGGTAGAGCAAGGCAAACATAAGTGCTTATCATATATCTTAGATTGTATGACATAGTTTTTCTTGATTTATAGTACTCTAGCTATGCAGCACATTACTGTAAGGTTGCTTGTATTTTGGTTTTCACAAGAGGCCCCTTTCTTCCTGTCTCAACCAAAAGACGTTCCAAGTCCTAAAACAGCATCGATAAAGGGACACTTTTATTTTTTCGTACTATCTCATTTCCCATTCGAACAAATTCTTCAACTCTGCTCATAAAGCATTCTGTCAGATAGAGGAAGTCAGCGGGCATCCTGAACTACACACACACACACATGCACTCATACACACATTGAAACACAAACCTAATATACCAACACAAAAATACCCCAAAACACACATCTCCACACATGCATACTCAGGCTTTTGGCCAAGGAATGTTTTGATCATGAACAGCACTTCAAACTTTTAGGAACTATTTCCTCCCCACTTGGTTGGTGAAACTGAGATTCCAAGGTCATGTTCATTAGCGCACACTGTAACAAAATGAAAAC
>NW_028163323.1:5000-40706 GCF_964263955.1 Coregonus lavaretus
GGATGGGCTACAGGCAAGCAGCTTGTTGAGAAGGCAACAACTGTTGGCGCAATTATTAGAAAATGGAAGAAGTTCAAGGTGACGGTCAATCACCCTCGGTCTGGGGCTCCATGCAAGATCTCACCTCGTGGGGCATCAATGATCATGAGGAAGGTGAGGGATCAGCCCAGAACTACACGGCAGGACCTGGTCAATTACCTGAAGAGAGCTGGGACCACAGTCTCAAAGAAAACCATTAGTAACACACTACGCCATCATGGATTAAAATCCTGCAGCGCACGCAAGGTCCCCCTGCTCAAGCCAGCGCATGTCCAAGCCCATCTGAAGTTTGCCAATGACCATCTGGATGATTCAGAGGAGGAATGGGAGAAGGTCATGTGGTCTGATGAGACAAAAATAGAGCTTTTTGGTCTAAACTCCACTCGCCGTGTTTGGAGGAAGAAGAAGGATGAGTACAACCCCAAGAACACCATCCCAACCGTGAAGCATGGAGGTGGAAACATCATTCTTTGGGGATGCTTTTCTGCAAAGGGGACAGGACGACTGCACCGTATTGAGGGGAGGATGGATGGGGCCATGTATTGCGAGATCTTGGCCAACAACCTCCTTTCCTCAGTAAGAGCATTGAAGATGGGTCGTGGCTGGGTCTTCCAGCATGACAACGACCCGAAACACACAGCCAGGGCAACTAAGGAGTGGCTCCGTAAGAAGCATCTCAAGGTCCTGGAGTGGCCTAGCCAGTCTCCAGACCTGAACCCAATAGAAAATCTTTGGAGGGAGCTGAAAGTCCGTATTGCCCAGCGACAGCCCCGAAACCTGAAGGATCTGGAGAAGGTCTGTATGGAGGAGTGGGCCAAAATCCCTGCTGCAGTGTGTGCAAACCTGGTCAAGACCTACAGGAAACGTATGATCTCTGTAATTGCAAACAAAGGTTTCTGTACCAAATATTAAGTTCTGCTTTTCTGATGTATCAAATACTGACGTCATGCAATAAAATGCAAATTAATTACTTAAAAATCATACAATGTGATTTTCTGGATTTTTGTTTTAGATTCCATCTCTCACAGTTGAAGTGTACCTATGATAACAATTACAGACCTCTACATGCTTTGTAAGTAGGAAAACATGCAAAATCGGCAGTGTCTCAAATACTTGTTCTCCCCACTGTACATTACACGGGTGTGGGAGGGGGCTGATCTGGTTGCTAGGATACATGGCTGACGCCAACAGTAGATATGATTTATAACGTCTGGTCCCTGTTTCTCTCTTTCTTTTTCTCTCATTCCCTCTCTCCGTGCATCTTTCTTTTTCACTCTTTATCCTACCACTGTCTGGACTGTGTGTGTGTGTGTGTGTGGTGTATGTATGTGTGTATGTGTGTGTGTGTGGTATCCTCTCCCAGTTGAATGGATGATACTGATCTATAGGGCCTAGATTTACTTCAGGATGCAAAACCCCTCAGGAAGGAATGACAGAGAGAGAGAGGGAGAGAGATAAAGAGGGAAAGAGAGATAGGGCGAGAGAGAGACAGAGAGGGAGAAATAGAGATGGAGAGAGAGAGGGAGAGAGGGAGAGAAAGGGGATACACTCATACTGTAAGCACAACTCAAGCAAGCAGGGAGAATTACAGTAAACTGAACCCTACAGATGTAGGATCTTAATTTTAGCCAGTTTGCTACAGATGGAAAATAATCCTGCAGCAACAGAAAATGTGAATTATAATGTGGATTATAATTAATGGACATTTCTTGCAGGGGTTGATACATTTGTCTTACTGCAAATCAAGTCTGACATTTTAAAGTGGAAATTACAAACTTTAGAATACTTTTTAAACTTCGAATACACTACAAGTTTGCATTTTCTGATGTGCAGGAAAATTCTCAGCAACAAAAGAGTGATCAAATTAAGAAGTACCATACACACGCACGCACACACACCACAAAAAGTATTGGCAGCTCTCTCTCTGCCTGGTGTCTTCCGATAAATGGAAGTTAATTCTAAAGTGATACAAAGACAGACAGACACACACACACACACACACACACACACACACACACACACACTAATAGACCTAAAGCTTCCTGAGGAGGGCCCAGCACTGCATTAGCTACGGATGTGGGATTGATTGAGAGGCAGAAAGCCGGAGTGTGTTTGACTACTGGTGTCTGTGTATGGAGAATTAGTGTGTATTTGGGCCTCTGTGTGTGTGTGTGTACTTCCATTTAGGGGAAGAAATTGATCATGATGGATCCTCTTGGCCATTGGCATTGGGACAGTCCTGAATTATCTCTAAGTGAAAGTGCGCCAAGACCTAAGGGCTGAAACGTTTCAACACACTAAACAGGTCATAGTCTGGGAAGTTTTCTTTTACATTTTGCTGAACATATTCCTTTTATTTTATTTTATTTTATTTCACCTTTATTTAACCAGGTAGGCCAGTTGAGAACAAGTTCTCATTTACAACTGCGACCTGGCCAAGATAAAGCAAAGCTGACCTCCAAGGCCTGGTTAAAATCACAGATTTGTGTTTGTGCTTGTAATCTTTTAAAGGGGAAATCTGGGATTGGAAAAACAACACCCCTGCCAATTGTTTTTGTTAACAGCTGAGGCCAGGATGGGGCTGGAGAATGGATGTACCAATCCCGGAATGCCTCTTTAGTAATATTCTCCGATTAGTGAGTATGTAAAGATGTCATGTCATGCTGTGGAGTGGAGAAAACGATGTAACTGACTGTGTGGTGTTATTATTGTCATCTCAGAACACTGACACTGTGCTACCCTGCCCCCTTGTGGCCCCAGCCTGATACTACCATTACTCCCCTGCTGGTAAATGCTTGGCCTCTGCTTCGATCCAGGCTTCCTCAGTTGAGTAATGAACAAGACTTGGAAGTATGGTAAGGTGAGCAGTTTGAGATGGGAATAAAGATATTATCTGAGAGATGATAATCAATAAATGAACAAATTAAACATTCAATAGTTCAAGTTTTATTAGTTGTATGTACAGGATACACATGGTATACACCGTCCAATGAAATGCTTACTTGCAGGTTCCTTCTCGACAATGCAACAACAATAAGAAATAATAAAATATAAGAATATGAACATAAAGTTAATAATATGGCCTCCATACCAGTCCTCATATCATATAGAACATTATTTTGATGAAAATATCCTTTATCCTGTTGTGCGGTACATTTGCAGAGCAGGCTCTGTAGAGAGGTCATGTTCAAGAGCATCAAATTCGCTTAATTATTGGTCAGTCATTATTTAGGATACAGGGTAATTGTAGATCAGTCAGTCAGCAGTCGCGGAATGCAATATAGTCGATCTCAAACATGACGGGAGACTGGACCAGTCTGCCTATGGAGGTTAGTTAGGCAACAGTGTGGGTAAAGGGTCAAATAAGAAAGAAAAACCCCAGTCAACTTTATACTAGTTCACCACAGAAAACAAGTGTTTCCTTTGGGATCAACTCTCCCTCCTCAAACATTGAAATGTTGCTCAACAGTTTCTTAGAATAAATTTTTTGGGGGATAAGCCTCTCCGTTCCCTTGCTTACTCTGTGAATATGACGTTTTAGCATACTGGTAGCAGCTTTGAACACTCATGTTCATTATTCTATATTTAAGAAAATAAACAATATTTGACATTTCTTTACAAAGATGATATACACAACAGTGCCTTCACTGGCTGTACAGGGGCATACTGATGAGAGGTGGATGTAGTACAGGTAATATGTATCATATATCAGCCTACACACTGAGTGTACATAACATTATGAACACATGCTCTTTCCACAACATAGACTGACCAGGTGAATCCAGGTGAAAGCTATGATCCCTTATTGATGTCACTTGTTAAATCCACTTCAATCAGTGTAGATGAAGGAGAGGAGACAGGTTAAAGAAGGATTTTTCAGCCTTGAGACAATTGAGACATGGATTGTGTATGTGTGCCATTCAGAGGGTGAATGGGCAAGAACAAATATTTAAGTGCCTTTCAACGGGGTATGGTAGTAGGTGCCAGGTGCACCAGTTTGTGTCAAGAACTGCAACGCTGCTGGGTTTTTCATGCTCAACAGTTTCCTGTGTGTATCAAGAATGGTCCACCACCCAAAGGACATCCAGCCAACTTGACACAACTGTGGGAAGCATTGGAGTCAACATGGGCCAGTGGCAGATTATGTCAGCATAGATCATTATCTAGCCATCCCATATCAACCTAGACCAATATGATTATCTAACCATCCCATATCAGCCTAGCCCTAGTATGTCCTCAGTGAGGAAAGTGTGTGTTCAAAGTCTGAACGTAACAATGGTCCTCCTTCTCCTCAGAGCCAATAAGTGATTCTTGTCACAACTCCTCCACGTCTCTCTCCTTCTCCCCCCTCCTTTACTGTCTCTTCTCCCCATCTCATCTGCCACTCTTTACTCAACCCTCAATCTTCTCCTCATTTCCCTTCCTTCTCATCCACACCACTCCTCTTCTCCTTCTCTCCCTCCATCCTGGCTAGGATGTGAAGAACGTTCTGATTGAAGTCGTCTGGCTGGTCAGCAAACACATAGTGACCTCCTCCCCTTATCACCTAGAGAGAAAGAGAGAGAGAGAGAGACACAGAGAGAGAGAGAGAGAGAGAGAGAGAGAGAGAGAGAGAGAGAGAGAGAGAGAGAGAGAGAGAGAGAGAGAGAGAGAGAGAGAGAGAGAGAGAGAGAGAGAGAGAGAGAGAGAGAGAGATTGAAGTGAGGGATAGAAAGACAGAAAAAGAGAAACACTTCACATTCAAAAACAACAACCGTACATTGCTGTGTGTGAATGACCAGTCTATTTCATAACGCATTCAGAAAACTTGGTACATGAATCATTAACTCACGATGATGTCCACATCTGGTCTGATTTTCCGGACAGTGTATCCCGAGTCGCTGTCGATACTGGATCGGGACCCGTAGATGATGGATATGGGAATGTCTGGTCGGATCTGACCAATACGATCTAACATCGGTCTCTTAGCCCAACCATATGGTACTGTCATGTTCCTAAACGCTGTTTCACCACTATGGACAGAGAATGGGTGTTAGTGTGTGTGTGTGCGCGTACATTTGTGTGTGTGTGTATGTGTGTGTGTACCTACCTGGGTGTCTGTGCGTTAAGATGGTAGATGTAGTCTGATACAGTGTTGTCATCGAACACTGAAGAGTACTTCTGTTTAAAATCTGACCTGATGGTCTGGATCAACATAGGACCTGAGAGAGAGAAGAAGAGGAGAAGGAGGAAGGAATGGATTGGGAGAGAGGATGGGGGGAGGAATGTGGGGAGGAATATATTATATTAACACCTTTGGTTTTGCAACATCTGGTAATTCTTTCAACTTGGGTTTGTGTGGGTGTTTGTGCGCATGCATGTAGTGTATGCGATGTGTGTGTAGTATACGTGCTTGCGGTGTGTGTGTGTGTGTGTGTGTGTGTGTGTATATCGTACCCAGTGGTCCGGCCAGTCTAAGTCCAGCCAGGGGGTTGAAGGGACTCATGACAGCCCCCATGGCTCTGATCCACACTGGGATTGACTTCTCCTGATCTAGGCTCTCTGGACGGGCCGGGAACCCCCAGGGCTCCACCAGGATCAACTGCTTTACCCTGTAAACACACACAGTGTGAACATGTGTATGAACACACACACACACTACCTCTCCTCGCTCTCCTCTCTCTCACCTGTGTGGGTGTATGAGTGTATAAGCAGCAGCCAGATATCCTCCCAGGTTGTGTCCCATTAGGACTATCTCCTCCAGGCCCATCCTGTCTCTCCACTCATCCAAGGCCCCTAGGAACTGCTCCTCTGCCCCCTGGGGGTCCACGCTGAATAGGGGCCGGCTGCTCTGTCCGAAACCCAGCAGATCCAGGGCATACACGGCTCCACTGCCACACAGAGAGTCCAGGTTCTGGGCCCACAGACCCACACCACCCCCAAACCCATGGAGCAGCACCAGGGGAGGATGGAGCTGGGGCTGGAGAGAGGGCTGGGGAGAAGAGGGATGGGGCTGGGGTGATAGAGAGGGATGGGGCTTGGGCTGAGGCTGAGGCTGGGGTGGGAGAGAGGGATGGGGCTTGGGCAGAGGCTGGGGTGGGAGAGAGGGATGGGGCTTGATGTGAGAGGTGAAGGCTAAGGTCCAGAGATAGTTGCCTTTGGATATCCGGACATGCTGCCTGGAGAATGGGGTCTTCACAGCTGAGAGAAGAGAGAGGGATGGAGGAGAAAGAGAGGGAACAGGGAGGGAGGGAGAGTGTGATAAGAGAGAAGATGAGATGTGCAAGTATGATAGTTAGGAGGGGATACACACACACACTCTTACACTTTAGCATTTTATCTTCTGCATCCTTCAGCTGAGAGAGGGAGGTGGGACACCAGGATGGAAGCCAACTGGAGATCCACCCAGACCTGCACACACACACACACGTAATGATCACGCTGATATTCTCCAAGAAAACTCAATAAGTGAACTTTGACCTCTAACTAGCTCTGACCAGCTATCACTGAGTCAGACTTCCAAAACAAGACAGCATTATAGAAAACTTCTACAATAATGTCCGCTGTCTACAGTAGTCTAGTTATTTAAATAGTACATGTTTTATTTAAATTAAACAAAGAAAAAACGACATTCAAACCAATGTGCACCAAGGTCTCCCTCTGGCTAAATAGTAAGATACTAATCTATTGGGTAATAATTTCAGTGTAATAAAAACAACTTCCATGATATCTCTCTTAAGTTTAGTTACAGGTTTGAAAAACATTCTGAATGTCACAAAGTTATGTGGCTGGCTACTAGGATGACTGGTGGTTGTGTGTCTGTCTTCATAGTGATATCCAAGGTCAAATAATCTTATCTTCACTGAATTGTCATTCTGTAATAAATACTGTAACTACAGTCAAAGGTCCATGTGATGTAGCGGCACCAAGTTCACAGGAATGAATATTTTCCTTTGTCAAGGCATATCATTTAATAAAAAACAAAAAAACATACATCATCTAAAATATTTCAGTGAACTAAAGGGTTTAATGGAAGAGGCGCAATAGGTGTTTTAATTATAGTACTTCATCAAGTAATTAGGCATTTTAAAATATCGTTTACAACATGTTTACTTTGTAGACATACTGCGCAACGAAGTTGGCTAGCCTATCATTCCTTAAAGCGTATTCTGTAAATTATGGATTTGGAACTCTTTAGAATAGCGCACCATAATAACTTGGTTAAAAGTATCATATTCAAACCTAGGCCTACTCACCCTTGCTCGGCTGGTTGCAGCTCCTTCGACATCCTCCTCATAGTGAACTGTGATGATTATCTGTAATCCACGCAGAGAAACAAGATAGGAGTGGTGATTGGCAAGAGAGAGAGAGAGACTGCCTCACACACACACACACCTTTAGGCGCAATAGTAGCTAATAGATATGTTAGAGAAGGAATTGAAATATAATTCGACTCGACGCTGTTTTCTGTCATATCACCGAATTTGTAACTCGCTATGTTATTGGCTGAATTGCAGCAGGTTGCCTATAGATATATAGATCATGCAGTTGATTCCAGCTACAGCACCGGGTAGCCTTCCCTGAAGTAGGATTTCACAGAAGTTTGATTTTTCGGAGAAACTTGCCAACACTGCGCGCCACGCGAACAAGGGAAATCGAGCGGATACTCGTTTCCATGGGTGTTTGCTTTGTTTTAACAAATAGGTGAGAGTCCCATTTGAGACTGTTTTCAGATCATATACATTCTAATCCACTATAAAATACATATCTCTTGCCAGTGTATGCGAACAAGGGAGAGAAGCAGGAAGCATTGACTTTATTTTTCAGTAGTAGGGTACTAGGGGGTAACTAATTGCTGACACAAAAACGCAACTTCTGGAGAAAAAAATGTTATGTGGATGAAGGTCATGCTTAGGCGAATAAACTATAAAGGGAAATGAATGGCTACAGTTTACACTTTTGTAGTTATTGAATGAAATGTTGTTTTTAGAATAGGGGCAATTAGAAGTTTAAGGCATAGGGTTTTACACAAGTGTGTTAAAGTTCATTTAATCAGTTTATTAGGAAATGATTTAGTAAGTAATACTTAAAAGCTAAGTGTAGTTGTCTTATTTTAATTATTTAAATAAAATATGGGGGGGGGGGGTTCACATGTCACCCTTAATATCCTCACTATGAGGAGAGTCCCTATTTTTAACTCACCTGCACATACATTTTCTTTGTTCTTTGTTGTTCCTTTCCCATACAATCCATTATGTACAATTGCAGTAAATATTATTTGAATAATGTAAGATTTTAAATCCCAGCAGTCTTTAAAATGACATACAGGAGCAAAAGGTTTTAATAGTTGTTTTTAATTCATTAAGAAATATATTAATTGGAACATAATATTGGAATGGAATATAATGGCTCCTAACCAATTGTGCTATTTTGTGTGTTTTTTTCGCATTGTTTGGAACTTATTTTGTACGTAATGTTGACGCTACCGTCTCTTATGACTGAAAAGAGCTTCTGGATATCAGAACAGCGATTACTCACCAAAGACAAATATTTTTTATTTAATGAGTCTGACGTGAAGGATATAATGTTGCTCCCGGACAAGGGCCAAATCCCCGTCATTCGCATGAAGAAAAGAAGGAGATACAGGGGGCGGAGATCAGGGTGCCTTGTGAGAATTTGTCTGCGAGTGGGTAACCCGCCTCTACCATCCGTTCTATTGGCCAACGTGCAATCAATGGAGAATAAACTGGATGAGCTCCTTTGGAGACTATCCTACCAACGGGACATTCAAAACTGTAATATCTTGTGTTTCACGAGTCGTGGCTGAACGACGACACGGATAATATACAGTTGGCTGGGTTTTCCGTGCATCGGCAGGACAGAACAGCTACATCCCGTAAGACGAGGGGTGGGGGTGTGTGTCTATTTGACAATAACAGCTGGTACGTGATGTCTAATATTAAGGTAGTCTCAAGGTATTGCTCGCCTGAGGTAGAGTACCTCACGATAAGCTGTAGACCACACTATCTACCAAGAGAGTTTTCATCTATATTTTTTTGTGGCCGTCTATTTACCACCACAAACCGACGCTGGCACTAAGACCGCACTCAACGAGTTGTATAAGGCCATAAGCAAACAAGAAAATGCTCATCCAGAAGTGGTGCTCCTAGTGGCCGGGGACTTTAATGCAGGCAAACTTAAATCCGTTTTACCTAATTTCTACCAGCATGTCACATCTGCAGGGAAAAAAACTCTAGACCACCTTTACTCCACACACAGACACGTGTACAAAGCTCTCCCTCGCCCTCCATTTGGCAAATCTGACCATAATTATATCCTCCTGATTCCTGCTTACAAGCAAAAACTAAAGCAGGAAGTACCAGTGACTTGCTCAATACGGAAGTGGTCAGATGATGCGGATGCTACGCTACAGGACTGTTTTGCTAGCACAGACTGGAATATGTTCCGGGATTCATCCAGTGGCATTGAGGAGTATACCACCTCAGTCACCGACTTCATCAATAAGTGCATCGACAACGTTGTCTCCACAGTGACCGTACGTACATTTCCCATCCAGAAGCCATCGATTACAGGCAACATCCACACCAAGCTAAAGGCTAGAGCTGCCGCTTTCAAGGAGCGGGACACTAATCCGGATCCCGCTATGCCCTCAGACAAACCATCAAACAGGCAAAGCGTCAATACAGGACTAAGATTGAATCCTACTACACCGGCTCTGACGCTCGTCGGATGTGGCAGGTTTTGCAAACTATTACAGACTACAAAGGGAAAACCAGCCGCAAGCTGCCCAGTGACGCGAGCCTACCAGACGGGCTAAATGCCTTTTATGCTTGCTTCGAGGCAAGCAACACTGAAGCATGCATGAAAGCACCAGCTGTTTTGGGCGACTGTGAGCAAGACCTTTAAACAGGTCAACATTCACAAGGTCGCGGGGCCAGACGAATTACCAGGATGTGTACTCAGAGCATGCGTGGACCAACTGGCAAGTGCATTCACTGACATTTTCAACCTCTCCCTGACCGAGTCTGTAATACCTACATCATGTTTCAAGCAGACCACCATAGTCCCTGTGCCCAAGAAAGCGAAGGTAACCTGCCTAAATGACTACCGCCCTGTAGCACTAACGTAGGTAGCCATGAAGTGCTTTGAAAGGTTGGTCATGGCTCACATCAATAATAATAATAATAATAATAATAAACATCAACACCATCATCCCGGAAACCCTAGACCCACTGCAATTTGCATACAGCCCCAACAGATCCACAGATGACGCAATCTCAAATGCACTCCACACTGCCCTTTCCGACCTGGACAAAAGGAACACCTATGTGAGAATGCTGTTCATTGACTACAGCTCAGCGTTCAACAACATAGTGCCCTCAAAGCTCATCACTAAGCTAAGGACCCTGGGACTAAACACCTCCCTCTGCACCTGGATCCTGGTCTTCTTGACGGGCCGCCCCCAGGTGGTAACGGTAGGCAACAACACATCTGCCACGCTGATCCTCAACACTGGGGTCCCTCAGGGGTTCGTGCTTAGTCCCCTCCTGTACTCCCTGTTCACCCACGACTGCATGGCCAAGCACGACTCTAACACCATCATTAAGTTTGCTGACGACACAACAGTGGTAGGCCTGATCACCGACAACGATGAGACAGCCTATAGGGAGGAGGTCAGATACCTGGCAGTGTGGTGCCAGGACAACAACCTCTCCCTCAACATGAGCAAGACAAATGAGATGATCGTGGACTACAGGAAAAGGAGGGCCGAACACACCCCCATTCACATCGACGGGGCTGTAGTGGAGCGGGTTGAGAGTTTCAAGTTCCTTTTGTCCACATCACCAACAAACTATCTTGGTCCAAACACACCAAGAAAGTTGTGAAGAGGGCACGACAACACATTTTCCCCCTCAGGAGACTGAAAAGATTTGGCATGGGTCCTCAGATCCTGAAAAAGTTATACAGCTGCACCATCAAGAGCATCCTGACCGGTTGCATCACCGCCTGGTATGGCAACTGCTCAGCATCCGACCGTAAGGCGCTACAGAGGGTAGTGCGTACGGCCCAGTACATCACTGGGGCCAAACTTCCTGCCATCCAGGACCTATATACTAGACGGTGTCAGAGGAAGGCCCAAAAAAAATTCAAACACTCCAGTCACCCAAGTCATAGACTGTTCTCTCTGCTACAGCACGGCAAGCGGTACCGGAGCACCAAGTCTAGGTCCAAAAGGCTCCTTAACAGCTTCTACCCCCAAGCCATAAGACTGCTGAACAATTAATCAAATGGCCACCCAGACTATTTGGATTGACACGCCCCAGTTTTTACACTGCTGCTATTCACCGTTTATTATCTATGCATAGTCACTTTACCCCTACCTAAATGTACAAATTACCTCGACTAACCTGTACCCCCGCACATTGACTCGGTACCGGTACCCCCTGTATGTAGCCTCATTATTGTTATTTTATTGTAACTTTAAAAAAAAGAAAAACTTAACTTTAGTTGATTTAGTAAATATTTTCTTAACTCTATTTTCTTAAAACTTAATTGTTGGTTAAGGGCTTGTAAGTAAGCATTTCACAGGTTGTATTCGGCGCATGGGACAAATAAAATCGTATTTGATTTGAACTAATAACATTAAAGAACATTGGAATATAACATTTAATAACAATAACTTAACTAATTAACTCAGTGTAACATTGATGTGGCAACTCTCTTATGCTCTGCCATTGCACAATTCTAATTTTGTACATAGGTCACAAATAAAGCTATCCATTTACATTTAGATTTAAGTAATTTAGCAGACGCTCTTATCCAGAGCGACTTACAAATTGGTGCATTCAACTTAGCATAGCCAGTGGGACAACCACCACTGGGGGAGGGGGGTGTAGAAGGATTACTGTTAGACTATTCCAGGTATTCCTTAAAGAGGTAGGGTTTCAAGTGTCTCCGGAAGGTGGTCAGTGACTCCGCTGTCCTGGCGTCGTGGGGGAGCTTGTTCCACCATTGGGGTGCCAGAGCAGCGAATAGCTTTGACTGAGCTGAGCGGGAACTGTGCTTCCGTAGAGGTAGGGGGCTAGCAGGCCAGAGGTGGATGAACGTAGTGCCCTCGTTTGGGTGTAGGGTCTGATCAGAGCCTGAAGGTAAGGAGGTGCCGTTCCCCTCACAGCTCCGTAGACAAGCACCATGGCTTTGTAGTAGATGGGAGCTTCAACTGGAAGCCAGTGGAGTGTGCGGAGGAGCGGGGTGACATGAGAGAACTTGGGAAGGTTGAACACCAGACAGGCTGCAGCGTTCTGTATAAGTTGTAGGGGTGAGCCATCCTCAGGAAAGGAACTTATCAAGGCGTCAAGCTCATTGATGACCTCTCCAAGGGAACCTGGAGGGCGATAAATGACAAGGATGTTAAGCTTGAATGGGCTAGTGACTGTGACAGCATGGAATTCAAATGAGGAGATAGACAGATGGGTCAGGGGGAAAAGAGAGAATGTCCACTTGGGAGAGATGAGGATTCCTGTGCCACCGCCGCGCTGACCAGATGCTCTCGGGGTATGCGAGAACACATGATCAGACGAGGAAAGAGCAGTAGGAGTAGCAGTGTTTTCTGTGGTAATCCATGTTTCCGTCAGTGCCAAGAAGTCGAGAGACTGGAGGGTAGCATAGGCTGAGATGAACTCTGCCTTGTTGGCCGCAGAATGGCAGTTCCAGAGGCTGCCGGAGACAGATTAGAGCACAACTCATGAGCCCACCTCCTGCACTGCTCACACCTAATCCACTCTCCACCTGTGACAACAAAAAAGGGGAGAGATGCCAATTGAAAGCTCTCTCTTAAAAACATAGCTAGCTATCTTATCTTTTTTATGTATTTTACCTCAGACAATCTGGTAGTAAGGTTGCTAACTAGCACTCCTAGCAGCTTATGCTAACTAGCTAGCTGGCTAGCATTTACTGCTAGTGAAGTTGCTAGCTAACAAGTTAGCATAAACTAGCGCTAACTGGGCTAGTCAACTGGGGGGGGCGAGTTGCCCCCAACATACTCATCCAACATATTACTACTTTACTAAAAAATTGGCTACATTTTTCTGTATATTTAAAAAACAATTTTAGATCCAACTTCATTGGAATATATCTACAACTTTTTCAAAATTTCTAAAAATTAGATGGCAGCAGTGGCAGCCAGGGCAAGTGTTGGGGAAATAATTTGGTGACATCTTGTGGTCTTAATGTGAATTACGGGGGGGGGGGGGGGGGGGGGGGGGGGGTAGTTACCCCCTAGTACCCTAATGTGGACTCTGGGTCAGCCTTAGCCCTTGATCATGACTCTCAGTTCCATTACATTACACATAAAAGTCATTGGAGGAAGGCGTCTTCTGTAGGGGGGACTTTTGTTAAAAGCCGCAACGCTCGGCCTGAACATTAACACGCATCGCTTGCGGTATAGTTTTGGAAGCATACAGACTATCTGTCGTATTAGCGTGAAATAATTTACAAAAAAAAGGTGAAATTGATACACACCTTTTATAGGGTTAAGGTTTCCACACAGCCATATTTCCATGTTACAGCGCTTGTTTACGGAAAACAGATGGAACACCTTCCGAGTGGACTACCTGTGCTAATTAGCTATCTGCATCTCCAAACACCTGTGTGTAAATGAAGACAGACACCACAAACATGTTGTCACTGAGAGATACTGTCGGCTGCAACTGTGTGAAAACCAGTTAAAACAGTGTACAGTAAGTATGTATTTTGCTTTTGTGAAATTATTTTTATGTGATATGAAAGTAGAGGGATTTATGTTTCTAGAACCATACCGCAATTGAGAATCGATTCACGTTTAGATGGAGTATTTGGCTGTTTTGGCTTCCAGAGACAAAACAGCCAAAGGTCCTTGGACTAAGGAGTAGCGTTAGGCTCCTTTAGTCCGATATTGGGCTACTGTAGGTCAGCCTTAGTTGTGAAATGAAGGAGAGAGTCAGTGGAAGGTAGAACAGTGAGATAAACCTCTCATTACCGCACTTTACTATGGACTTTACATTTTCTTCTTAGAAATAAGAGTAGGCTAAAACAACAATTTTGTATCTGTTTTAAAAACACCTTTTATTGCTCTTGATTTAGTAAATATGTGACCTAGTTTAAATTCAAGTCATAGTACTGTTATTGCAACAGTTTAAAATGAAGCAGGATTATTGTGTCAACAATCTGACAGATAAACATAATATATATATATTACTATTCACAAACACCAAGAAAAAACAAAAAAATATTCCTGGTTTCACAGCACAGTGTGATGATAAACTCTCTATTGATTAAGTAAATTTAGTTTACAGTGTCTGTCAACTTCAGTCTGTTTACATATGTTTTATTCATGACTAAAATGTGAGCATCTGTGTTTATCTGTATTGTGTGTGTGTTCCTCCAGGACCCAGAGGTCTATTTTATCTGGCACAGGGACAATGAGGAGCCAACCCAAAGGCCAAACCCTGGGTAGAGGGGCTCAGTGAATGTTGAGTGGAATGTGTGCATTTTCCAGACAGTGTATCCCGAGTCACTGTCGATACTGGATCGGGACCCGTAGATGATGGATATGGGAATGTCTGGTCGGATCTGACCAATACGATCTAACATCGGTCTCTTAGCCCAACCATATGGTACTGTCATGTTCCTAAACGCTGTTTCACCACTATGGACAGAGAATGGGTGTTAGTGTGTGTGTGTGCACACGCATTTGTGTGTGTATGTGTATGTGTGTGTGTACCTACCTGGGTGTCTGTGCGTTAAGATGGTAGATGTAGTCTGATACAGTGTTGTCATCGAACACTGAAGAGTACTTCTGTTTAAAATCAGGATCAAGTGCTTTACCCTGTAAACACACACACACACACACACACTACCTCTCCTCACTCTCCTCTCTCTCACCTGTGTGGGTGTGTGAGTGTATAAGCAGCAGCCAGATATCCTCTCAGGTTCTGTCCCAGCAGGACTATCTCCTCCAGGCCCACACCACCCCTAAACCCATGGAGCAGCACCAGGGGAGGACGGAGCTGGGGCTGAAGAGAGGGCTGGGGAGAAGAGGGATGGGGCTGGGGTTGTAGAGAGGTATGGGGCTGAGGCTGGGGTGGGAGAGAGGGATGGGGCTGAGGCTGGGGTGGGAGAGAGGGATGGGGCTGAGGCTGGGGTGGGAGAGAGTGATGAGACTGAGGCTGGGGCTGAGGCTGGGGTGGGATAGAGGGATGTGTCTTAATGTGAGAGGTGAAGGCTAAGTTCCAGAGATAGTTGCTGTTGTATATCTGGACATGCTGCCTGGAGAATGGGGTCTTCACAGCTGAGAGAAGAGAGAGGGACAGAGGGAACAGGGAGGGAGAGCGTGATAAGAGAGAAGATGAGATGTGCAAGTATGATAGTTAGGAGGGGATGCACACACACACTCTTACACTTGAGCATTTTGTCTTCTGCATCCTTCAGCTGAGAGAGGGAGGTGGGACACCAGGATGGAAGCCAACTGGAGCTCCACCTGGACCTGCACAAACACACACACATGTTCTCGAAGTAAACTCAATAAGTTAACTTTGACCTTTAGTTTTGTTTGTCAGACTACACAAACAAGATAGCCTTATAACAAACTCCTAAAATAATGTTGTTTTCAAAAGTCTCATGGAATGTAGGCCTACATTGAACACCACACATTGGCTGCTACTGTAGGCTTACTGATGGAACAGCTATTTCCATGTTAAAATGTTATAGGATGCATTTTTCTCCATTGTTTTTGATGGTAGGCCACTCTGGTAGGCCTACATTATGATCAAATAGCCACAGTACCCTACATGGCCAATGTTATAACTGTAACTTAAAGCGGGTACAGCCTCAGTGTTCACAGTAAACGCGTGCCAGAAGTTGCACAGAATTTTGTGCTCAGCAGACCTTAAATTTGCTCAGTGCCGAAAAAAAATAGAGGGAACATTTGTCCTCTGTCTACAGTAGTATAGCTATTTAAATAGTACATGTTTTATTTAAATTGAACAAAGAAAAAACTACATTCCAACCAATGTGCAACAAGGTCTCCCTCTGGCTAAATGGTAAGATAGGGTAGGCTACTAATCTATTGGGTGTAACATAATTTCAGTGTAACACATTTTTTAAAAAAGATTCCATGGTGTTATATTTCTCTTTAGTTTAATTACAGGTTGAAAAACATTCTGAATGTCACAAAGTTATGTGACTGGCTACTAGGATGACTGGTGGTTGTGTGTCTGTCTTCATAGTGATATCCAAGGTCAAATAATCTTATCTTCACTGAATTGTCATTCTGTAATAAATACTGTAACTACAGTCAAAGGTCCATGTGATGTAGCGGCACCAAGTTCACAGGAAGGAATATTTTCCTTTGTCAAGGCATATACAGTTGAAGTCGGAAGTTTACATGCACTTAGGTTGGAGTCATTAAAACCCGTTTTTCAACCACTCCACAAATTTCTTGTTAACAAACTGTAGGTTCGGCAAGTCGGTTAGGACATCTACTTTGTGCATGACACAAGTCATTTTTCCAAAAATTGTTTACAGACAGATTATTTCACTTATAATTCACTGTATCACAATTCCAGTGGGTCAGAAGTTTACATACACTAAGTTGACTGTGCCTTTAAACAGCTTGGAAAATTCCAGAAAATGATGTCATGGCTTTAGAAGCTTCTGATAGGCTAATTGACATCATTTGAGTCAATTGGAGGTGTACCTGTGGATGTATTTCAAGGCCTACCTTCAAACTCAGTGCCTCTTTGCTTGACATCATGGGAAAATCAAAAGAAATGAGCCAAGACCTCAGAAAAACAATTGTAGACCTCCACAAGTCTGGTTCATGCTCTACCCAAAATTACAACCAAATAATTGCAGCCTTACCGCAAAAGTGGAAGAGGAAAGTTGAAGGGGGAGAAAGTAAGGAACTTGTCTGTCGGTCTTGCATTAAAGAACATAATTGGTTAAGGAAAACTGTGATAAATAAAAAAGTATATCAGTTTCACTTAAGGACCAAAGGATTGACAGCCGTCCCATATAGATTGCAAAATAGTTGGGAAGAGATCTTTGACGTACCGATCCCATGGCATAGTGTTTATGAACTGACACGCAAAACGACACCGGATTCAAAAATTAGAATCTTTCAATTTAAATTATTATATAAAATTCACAGATTTTGCTGTGAAGAGACAGAATCATTAGATCATTTGTTTTGGTTCTGTCCATTTGTAGCTTGTTTTTGGACACAGGTCCAGGAATGGCTAAAGGATTGCAATATTTACCTGGAACTAACCTTGCAGATAGCATTACTGGGTGATCTGAAAAGTCATAGTCAATCAATCAATAATATAATAATACTTTTAGCAAATCACAATCTGTAGAAGCAATGAGAATAGAAAGGTTCAGAACTTTTGTAAAACATCACAGTACGGTTGAAATATATATGGCAAATAGAAATCCTATATGGATGGTGTTAAGAGATAGATGGGAGGTATTGAATAGAGTTGAAGGATGGGACTAATAACAAATAACAACAAATAATAACAAAGATAGCTAATAATGTAAGCATACTGTGTCCATAATAAGTATATAGGTTGTATGTTGGGAGCTTTTGGGAAAGAGCACAGTTAGAAAGATATGGCATTTAGAAGCAAACCGGATGGACATCATGAAAATGATCGGAGAGGTTGAGAGTAGAAGAAGTTCAGGAGCAAAAAAAAAAAAAATATATATATATATATATATATATATAGAATTATTGTAAAATTAACTCTGTCCATAAGGTGTAGATAGTAAGTATAGACCGGAAGTAGAGGCCTGGGCGTTGTTGTTCACTAATTTACTCCAAGTAGGGAAAGGATGGTGGGGTTGAAAAGTAATAAAGGGGAATATATATATAAAAAATTTAAAAAAACATGGGGGATTGGAAGTGATGCAGACAATTACATTGATAGAAGATACAATCTATCTGCAATATTAAGCTGATCCATTCCCCCCGAAAAAAATAAATAAATAAAAAGTCTGGTTCATCCTTGGGAGTAATTGCCAAACGCCTGAAGGTACCACGTTCATCTGTACAAACAATAGTATGCAAGTATAAACACCATGGGACCACGTGGCTGTCATACCGCTCAGGAAGGTGATGAGTTCTGTCTCCTAGAGATTAACGTACTTTGGTGCGAAAAGTGCAAATCAATCCCAGAACAACAGCAAAGGACCTTGTGAAGATGCTGGAGGAAACAGGTACAAAAGTATCTATATCCACAGTAAAACGAGTCCTATATCGACATAACCTGAAAGGCCGCTCAGCAAGGAAGAAGCCACTGCTCCAAAACCGCCATAAAAAAGCCAGACTATGGTGAAACAAAAATAGAACTGTTTGGCCATAATGACCATCGTTATGTTTGGAGGAAAAGGGGGGTCGGCTTGCAAGCCGAAGAACACCATCCCAATCGTGACGCACGGGGGTGGCAGCATCATGCTGTGGGGGTGCTTTGCTGCAGGAGGGACTGGTGCACTTCACAAAATAGATGGCATCATGAGGAAGGAAAACTATGTGGATATATTGAAGCAACATCTAAAGATATCAGTCAGGAAGTTAAAGCTTGGTCGCAAATGGGTCTTCCAAATGGACAATGACAACAAAGTCAAGGTATTGGAGTGGCCAAGCTTTAAGTATAGAAAATGTGTGGGCAGAACTGAAAAAGCGTGTGCGAGCAAGGAGGCCTACAAACCTGACTCAGTTACACCAGCTCTGTCAGGAGGAATGGCAATTCATGTCGATACCTAGGTTTCCATCATTTTGTTGAAAGATTTTCAAGTAAATATTCTAATATTCTCACACATAAAATATGCAGATTTTACCAGCAGCGGTCTGTTTCCATCAAACTGGCTTCTTGCAAATATAAAGCACTTTGTCTAATAACTTTTAATTTACTGAATACCATTTTTGACACCCTACTTGATGATTTTGGCACAAAAAGTCTGCGATAAACAGCAAATGTGCACACTCTGGTCTTGGCATGTGCACTCTAGCCAACAGCTCGCAGATATAGCACAGAGGGTAGAGGCCTAAGCTTTATGATATGGATAAGAGCAAGAGCGTTTTCATTTGTCAATTGAATGCCAAGCACTGATCATCATGTCACCAGCATAAATGAGGAACCTCGATATTTATTGGAAATGAGCATCAAGCTCATCATCACTGTGCACTTTCACCACCCTATGAAGTTCACTATTTAATCTGTAGCCGAATAAACTATGCAGTGTGGATGCTTTTCCAAGTCGTACTTGGAGGACCACACAACAAAGCATCGCATGACTGCAAGTTTACTGCGACATTGTGGTTATTCTATCCCCAAAAAATGTGCATCAAAGCGTTTCCACTGCATTTGTAGCATGATCTATTTCACAGACATACATTTTTGGAAAGTTAACCGAAAATGTAACTGTTTTCATCAGGATTGTTTTTTTTTATCCGACATGTTTTTATCCGACATTTTACTCACATAAAAATGGCTGGATGGGAAACATTGTTTAAAAAATATTTTCTCTCATTCTGCAGTTTGTAAACTTTGAAACAAAACAAACTGTACAATTGGGTGCTTTCAAAAAATAACCTGAAGGCCTACTGCAGCACAGGTGAAAACATTTGCTTCGAAAGTGAATGTAACTGCACTGTCCGTCAGGAGCATATTAAGAACACATATTCATTACATGGGTTATTGTTAGATGAATACTGATTAACTTGGCGTCCTCCTGCGAGAGTTTGTCACATTATTAATGTACCTGTGCTGCTGCACAGGCATTTAGAAAAGTTTTGAATGCATGCATCTTTATGCCTATTATTGATATCTAGATTTAGTGAACATCACAACAATCATCACTTGATGAAAAGGTACAGAAACAGCAACCTCAGGGTCTCCAGTTTACAGTGTGGAATAGCAACCTCAGGGTCTCCAGTTTACAGTGTGGAATAGCAACCTCAGGGTCTCCAGTTTACAATGTGGAATAGCAACCTCAGGGTCTCCAGTTTACAATGTGGAATAGCAACCTCAGGGTCTCCAGTTTACAGTGTGGAATAGCAACCTCAGGGTCTCCAGTTTACAATGTGGAATAGCAACCTCAGGGTCTTCAGTTTACAATGTGGAATAGCAACCTCAGGGTCTCCAGTTTACAGTGTGGAATAGCAACCTCAGGGTCTCCAGTTTACAATGTGGAATAGCAACCTCAGGGTCTTCAGTTTACAGTGTGGAATAGCAACCTCAGGGTCTCCAGTTTACAGTGTGGAATAGCAACCTCAGGGTCTCCAGTTTACAGTGTGGAATAGCAACCTCAGGGTCTTCAGTTTACAGTGTGGAATAGCAACCTCAGGGTCTTCAGTTTACAGTGTGGAATAGCAACCTCAGGGTCTTCACTTTACAATGTGGAATAGCAACCTCAGGGTCTCCAGTTTACAATGTGGAATAGCAACCTCAGGGTCTCCAGTTTACAGTGTGGAATAGCAACCTCAGGGTCTTCAGTTTACAATGTGGAATAGCAACCTCAGGGTCTCCAGTTTACAGTGTGGAATAGCAACCTCAGGGTCTTCAGTTTACAATGTGGAATAGCAACCTCAGGGTCTCCAGTTTACAATGTGGAATAGCAACCTCAGGGTCTCCAGTTTACAGTGTGGAATAGCAACCTCAGGGTCTTCAGTTTACAATGTGGAATAGCAACCTCAGGGTCTCCAGTTTACAGTGTGGAATAGCAACCTCAGGGTCTTCAGTTTACAGTGTGGACTCCCTAGTCCAGCAGAGAGCAGCTTCACTCCTGAATCCCGCAGGTCGTTGTCACTCAAGGTCCAGTTCTCTTAGGTGTGAGGAGTTTGAGTTGAGAACTGAGACAAGCGCTACACAGCATCTCTGTGAGGCTACACCTATAAGAAATATAAATAGGCCAAGCTTATCATTAACATGTCATTTATATTAACAACATGTAATTGTATACCTTTAGTAATACAAATGAATGGTTTCTTCTGTTCTTTGTCATATGTCTATTTTACGTATCGATGAACTTACAGAGCTGTTCTTGAGACATTCACTACTGGCAGCAGCCTCAGAAGACTCTCCTCTGATCTGGAGTATTTCTTCAGATCGAACACATCCAGCTCCTTCTTTGAAGTCAGTAACACAAAGACCAGAGCTGAACACTGTGCAGGGGAGAGTTCTGAGAGACTTCCTGACCTCCACTAGAGAATGGTCATTCAGCTCATTCAGTTAGTGTAACAGATTGACGCACCTCTCTGGATAGTGATTCTCCCTGATCTTTTTCTTGATGTACTTGACTGTTACCTCATTTCTCTGTGACTTGTTTCCTGTTTGTGTCAGTAGCCCTCATAGAAGAGTCTTATTGGACTCCAGAGAGAGGCCCAGAAGGAAGCGGAGGAACAGGGTCAGGTGTCCATTCTCACTCTGTAAGGCCTTGTGCACTGCACTCTTGTGGAGGTTGGTTGTAGGATTTTCATTGAACATCTTCAGAATTTTTTGTGAGGTTGGTTTATTTTTTGTCATCAGATTAACATCGCTGTTGTTAAATGAGAGAAACACATACAGAGCGGCAAGGAAGTCCTGAATGGTCAGATGCACAAAGCAGTACACCTTTTCCTAGTACAGCCCACACTCATCTCTGAAGATCTGAGTGCACAATCCTGAGTATAGTGATGCTTCACTGATGTCGATATCACACTTAGTCAGGTCTTCCTTATAGAAAACCAGATTGCCTTTTTCAAGCTGTTCAAAAGCCAGTTTTCCCAGTGCCAGAATGCTCTCTTTATTCCAGCGTAGATCAGTCTCACCTTCCCTTTGATACTTCACATTTGTCTATTTGGACTGACATTCTTGGGTATCTTTTCTATCTTATCTGTATTGAACATGTGCTCAATGACTGTAGCAGAAATCCAACACAGCACTGGTATGTGGCTTCAGGAATGTGACCGTAAAAGTGAAAAAGAAAAAATGTACTGATTGAAAGTATGAGGGGATATCAGTGAACAAATGCCGCGGTCAAGGCTACGATGGTGCCAGTGCAATGAGTGGAGCTTACTCAGGTGTTCAAAAGCGCATGTCAGACCGAGAGCCTAATGCTTATTAGGTAGTTCTTTATGAGTTTTAGTTTAGAAAACGATCTCTCCGCAGAAGCAACAGTTACAGGATGGTAAAACCAGCTTGATTGCCATAGCAACATCAGGGAAACTGGGCAGAAGGGAGTTGTGCTTCAAATATTCTCCTTAATTGCCGGCCTCAACATGTTACGGAATGAGATTAACTGTTGTTACGGATACAGGTATCCTGTATGTGTTTTTGTGTTTTTCCTCTCCTCCTGCCCTATTCACAGGTGTCCTTTGTGTTCCTGATTGGAGGTCGTTGGTGTGTCCCACCTGTCAGTCATCAGTTAATCTGCTGATTGCTGAGGTGGACCAATCAGTGGACATTTCTCCTGATTGCACCACCTGTTTCTGTTTTCTTACCCAATCATATCACACATCCCCTTGTGTTAAAAGCTAGTCAGTTGTGTTTGCTGACAGACTCTTTTTGTTTGTGAGTATGTATACGGTGGTGTCTTGTTTTTGTGTACTCAATCGTTAACTGTTTAGTCTGTATGGTACCTATATTGTTTGTTTGTTCCTGGGAAAAGGGGGATTTAGCAAGTCGCCCTTGGGCATACACTACCCGTAGGAAAACCTTGTCTAAACACACTAGTTAGACCTGAGTGGACCACCCACTGTATTTTTGTATGGTTAGCAGTAAGCTTAGTAGTTCTTGAGGCAGGCAAGATCAGTTTAGGGGTTTTTGACTTTAATGTTTCATTCCTTGGGTCCAACTCAGCCCCTTTTCCCCAAACCATTTACCGTGTGTTTTATAATAAACATTTTGTGTTTGACGGTAGCATTTGGTTGTTGGCGTATTTTGTTCTCACTGTTCCTTGGCAATAGCCTAATTTGCATGAGTTATGTTACGGGCCTCTTTTCCATCCACCCTAGACTTTTAAAGCCACAGGGTTCGTAACAACTGTATAGGAAGCTCTAGGGGCAGGTCGTCTGGATACTGGACAGCCAATAAATTGGCAGATGCAAAGAGATTATCATCTTTAGGGACTGTACGTTATTTATAATGAGGGAAACCTGGAGAAAATTGACCTTTTTAAATGAAAATGGATAGCCCTTCCTTCAGTAAAATATATTTATACACGACCCTCCCTGAACGCTTGAAAAAAATAATAAAAAATTACACTCCCCAATACCCAAAATAATAATTGAGGACATGCCTACCCTCACTCGTAGGACAGACCAGAGCCTACAGTATATACAGTTTTAGTGTTCTTCGTTTTGTAAGCATTACATGGCAAAGTGGCCTGAAGGTTGTAGATTTGCAGACCACAACAGACAAGGGTAGGGGTAATAAAAGCACTGTATGAATCTATCATTTTAGTCATGGAACACATGATCATCTTATGTATGAGGAAATTCAACACGATCTATTCTATAGTTCTGTGTAGTGCAAAAATACTCACCTAAAATCCTTTTACTCTCATAACTAGGTGGTTATATCTCATGGAAACACTTTCATCATGCTAATACACATCTATTTCGGACTCCTTCTGCTACTATCAAACTTTAGCAACAGACCTTTACAGTTGTTGCGACAGTACTTCCATAATGCTTTATTTTACTGGTCTAATTTAGCTGTTACTGGCTAGTATACTAGATAATATATACAGTGCCTTGCAAAAGTATTCATCCCCCTTGGCATTTTTCCTATTTATTTGCATTACAACCTGTAATTTAAATGGATTTTTATTTGGTTTTCATGTAATGGACATACACAAAAATAACTTGTTTCAAAAAATTCAAAAAAATAAATAACAAAAGTGGTGCGTGCATATGTATTCACCGCCTTTGCTATGAAGCCCCTAAATAAGATCTGGTGCAACCAATTACCTTCAGAAGTCACATAATTAGTTAAATAAAGTCCACCTGTGTGCAATCTAAGTGTCACATGATCTGTCACATGATCTCAGTATATATACACCTGTTCTGAAAGGCCCCAGAGTCTGCAACACCACTAAGCAAGGGGCACCACCAAGCAAGCGGCACCATGAAGACCAAGGAGCTCTCCAAACAGGTCAGGGACAAAGTTGTGGAGAAGTACAGATCAGGGTTGGGTCATAAAAAAATATCTGAATCTTTGAACATCACATGGAGCACCATTAAATCCATTATTAAAAAATAGAATGAATATGGCACCACAACAAACCTGCCAAGAGAGGGTCGCCCACCAAAACTCACAGACCAAGCAAGGAGGGCATTAATCAGAGAGACAACAAAGAGACCAAAGATAACCCTGAAGGCGCTGCAAAGCTCCACAGCGGAGATTGGAGTATCTGTCCATAGGACCACTTTAAGCCGTACACTCCACATAGCTTGGCTTTACGGAAGAGTGGCCAGAAAAAAGCCATTGCTTAAAGAGAAAAATAAGCAAACATGTTTGGTGTTCGCCAAAAGCCATGTGGGAGACTCCCCAAACATATGGAAGAAGGTACTCTGGTCAGATGAGACTAAAATTGAGCTTTTTGGCCATCAAGGAAAACGCTACGTCTGGCGCAAACCCAACACCTCTCATCACCCCGAGAACCCCATCCCCACAGTGAAGCATGGTGGTGGCAGCATCATGCTGTGGGGATGTTTTTCATCGGCAGGGACTGGGAAACTGGTCAGAATTGAAGGAATGATGGATGGCGCTAAATACAGGGAAATTCTTGAGAGAAACCTGTTTCAGTCTTCCAGAGATTTGAGACTGGGACGGAGGTTCACCTTCCAGCAGGACAATGACCCTAAGCATACTGCTAAAGCAACACTCGAGTGGTTTAAGGGGAAACATTTAAATGTCTTGGAATGGCCTAGTCAAAGCCCAGACCTCAATCCAATTGAGAATCTGTGGTATAACTTAAAGATTGCTGTACACCAGCGGAACCCATCCAACTTGAAGGAGCTGGAGCAGTTTTGTCTTGACGAATGGGCAGAAATCTCAATTTTAATTCCAGGTTGAATGGCAACAAAATAGGAAAAATGCCAAGGGGGGTGAATATACAAGCCACTGTATATCAATTATGTGGAAACAATTCTTACTTTCTGGTAGTAACTTTGAAGGATTCAACACAGTGTAATGTATTCTCTCTGTGATGCTAACAGTGACTCAGCTGTCAATCTAACTATTATGTCCAGTAAAGAAATACAACAAATCCAAAATGACACCCTACTCCCTATATAGTGCACTACAACTGACCAAGGCCCTATACAACCCATATAGTACATTACTTTTGACCAGAGCCCTATCTTGAAAAGTGGTGCACTATATATTAGGATTAAAGTGCCATGTGTTGAAAAGCAGTGGGAATAAGGTTACATTTCAGACACAAACATCTACTCACCTAAGAAATTGTAATTAGATAGTTTAACTTACCACTCTCCTCTCGGCTTCTGTGTGTATGGGAGAGATGGTGTCTCTGATCATTACACATCTTATTGTGTGTGTGTGTGTGCCTGTGCAATCTCGTGTGTGTGTTTATGTTCCCAATCATAGTCAGATGCAGGGTTTTTCCAGTGCCCCAAGACTGATGCAGGGTTTTTCCATCGCCCCCAAGACTGATGCAGGGTTTTTCCAGCGCCCCAAACACACACACACACACCGACTGAACTATGCCTGCAGGTGGCGATGAAGTATCACCATGCAAATTCTCCGACTGTAAGGGATGATGAGCAATGCAAATCACTGACACAACACACACACACACACACACACACACACACACAGGCAGGCAGTGGAAATAATTTATGAAAAGATCACCAGCGTTTTGCTGACGAAGGCATCTTGCTGCAGAAACTTTGGCGATTCACTTCCTGAACTGACTCATTTGAAATGGACTTGACCCCAACCCTGGTGGCTACATTCTTCTCTTATAGTCTAAATTGGAGCCCACCCCACCCTGATATGTAACACTGACACTCTTCTGTCACCTCTCTCTCCCTATCACCTCACCTCGCCTGTCACATCAACATATCCCAACCCCCGAGAGCCGTATCCTGGCAACAGCATAGCCATGGAGACCGGTGATGTCTTCGTAACCCTTGGAATCGCAAGAAATTATGTGTGTGTGTTCTAACCATAGTTGTTCGTGCTAGTTATAATGCCGGTTGGAGCTGAAGAGTGGGAAAGGAGCAGGCTATCAGCTGTTAATCATCTGTCCTGACCTTCTGTGACCTTCCCTTTCTGCAGCCGGTGGAAAAACAAAATTTTCCCTTTGGGGATCAATGAAGTACAGTGATTGATTCATTCACTCTCTCTCTCTCTCTCTTGTTCTCTTCCTCTCTACTCCCTTATCAGATAGAAGAGCGTAGAAGAGAGCTTAGAAGAGAGCGTAGAAAATAGTTCATGTTCACAGGTTCAGTGTGTCAATAGTCAATACTGCTACATGACAGTCACCCGCTGTCATTATGGAACAGTTAGAATGATGTGCTCTGTACAGACCCTGGGTCCAAAGTCCCAGTCAGTGGACAGATAGCTAGCTAGCTTTATAGATATGGGCAGATATCCAAGCACAATGCTAGTGTGTTTCTGTTTAGCAACATCACAATGACAAAAGAGTTGGCCAAAGAAACAAAAAGAGACTGGGGCCCAACCAGGCGTTCATTAATAACAATACATAGAATTTCTATAGTGATTTTTCTAAAAGCCATGTCATGAAGCAGTCTTGCTTTTGATCTATCTCCTCCTTTCTCTTCCTCTCTGCTTGTGAAAGCATTGCATTCCTCACTTTGAGTGACAGGGCCTAATGGTTGCACCAGTTAATTGTGATGACACTACACAGACACACTTCCAATTCACACATGCGTATAATACACACTTGTACATGTGTGAAATAGGACAAATATAAACACCCACCTAATTATGAATTATTATTACACACACATTGTGACTAGAAGTGGATTGCATATAGAATGGCTACCTCCTCTCAGTAACTAGGTGTCCTAGATGGGTGTCTCTCTCTCCCCCACCCATCTCTCTTTCTGTCTATCTCTCCCCCACCCATCTCTCTCTCTGCCTTTCTGTCTCTCTCTCTCTCCCCCACCCATCTCTCTATCTGTCTCTCTCCCCCACCCATCTCTCTATCTGTCTCTCTCTCCCCCACCCATCTCTCTATCTGTCTATCTCTCCCCCACCATCTCTCTCTCTGCCTCTCTATCTGTCTCTCTCTCCCCCACCCATCTCTCTCTCTGCCTCTCTATCTGTCTCTCTCTCCCCCACCCATCTCTCTGTCTCTCTCTCCCCCACCCATCTCTATTTCTGTCTCTCTCTCCCCCACCCATCTCTCTATCTGTCTATCTCTCCCCCACCATCTCTCTCTCTGCCTCTCTATCTGTCTCTCTCTCCCCCACCCATCTCTCTCTCTGCCTCTCTATCTGTCTCTCTCTCCCCCACCCATCTCTCTGTCTCTCTCTCCCCCACCCATCTCTCTGTCTCTCTCCCCCACCCATCTCTCTCTCTGCCTCTCTATCTGTCTCTCTCTCCCCCACCCATCTCTCTCTCTGCCTCTCTATCTGTCTCTCTCTCCCCCACCCATCTCTCTCTGCCTCTCTATCTGTCTCTCTCTCCCCCACCCATCTCTCTGTCTCTCTCTCCCCCACCCATCTCTCTGTCTCTCTCCCCCACCCATCTCTCTCTCTGCCTCTCTATCTGTCTCTCTCTCCCCCACCCATCTCTCTGTCTCTCTCTCCCCCACCCATCTCTCTATCTGTCTCTCTCTCCCCCACCCATCTCTCTATCTGTCTCTCTCTCCCCCACCCATCTCTCTCTCTGCCTCTCTATCTGTCTCTCTCCCCCACCCATCTCTCTGTCTCTCTCTCCCCCACCCATCTCTCTCTCTGCCTCTTTGTCTCTCTCTCCCCCACCCATCTCTCTGTCTCTCTCTCCCCCACCCATCTCTCTATCTGTCTCTCTCCCCCACCCATCTCTCTCTCTGCCTCTCTATCTGTCTCTCTCCCCCACCCATCTCTCTATCTGTCTCTCTCCCCCACCCATCTCTCTATCTGTCTCTCTCCCCCCACCCATCTCTCTCTCTGCCTCTCTATCTGTCTCTCTCCCCCACCCATCTCTCTGTCTCTCTCTCCCCCACCCATCTCTCTCTGTCTCTCTCTCCCCCACCCATCTCTCTCTCTGCCTCTCTATCTGTCTCTCTCTCTCTCTCTCTCTCCCCCACCCATCTCTCTCTCTATCTGTCTCTCTCTCCCCCACCCATCTCTCTATCTGTCTCTCTCTCCCCCACCCATCTCTCTCTCTCTGCCTTTCTATCTGTCTCTCTCTCCCTCTCTTTCTTTCTCTCTCCGACTCACGTTTTGTCCTTCCAATTCAGACACTCTTTCACGTGGTGTATCTTTCCCTCTTTCTTCTATTCTCTCTCTTTCGCTCTGTCTTTTAATACCTTCATCTTTGTGACCTGCAGTAGCAGTCTGTGCTTGGTCGTGTCAACAAAGATTAAAACACAAACCTCACTTTCCAGCTTAAAATGTCTCTACTCTATACCTTTTCGGTAGCACAACAGGCCAATACATTGTCAAGCGGGCGGTGACGTGTGTTGGGGAGCAGAGGACATAAGATCACTCCTAGTTGAGTACGGGTGAGCGAGGAAGCGAAGCACAGTGAAGCCTGTTACACAAACAAGAAAGAAACATAACAAATGAACAGAATTCTTATTCACAACAGTTTATTTTTTATACATTACCATATACATACAGTACAGTACATTAGGCTCAATACATATCTATTGGCATATACATTGTTGTGGTTGTTGTTGTTGTACAATTTGTTGTGTGAGGCAGAGTGACATAGTTTTAGGCCATTACAGTGTCTTAGTGCAGTACAGGTTGGGTGTTCCAGAAAGCAGTGTCATTAAGTTAGCCAGCTAACTTTAAAAACAGTCAGATATATATGTCTTAATTTTTCTGGTTCATTTTGAAAGCTAAACTTGAATATCTGTTGTTGGTTGTCAAGTCAATTACACCATGCTAATTTCAAATCTATATTTCTAGAAAATAAGTTATTTTAGAATATTTAGGACAGTTAGCTGGCTAATTCATTGATCCTGATTTCTGGAACAGTCCCCAGGTGGATGTTTAAACTCTAGAAGTCGTCTTGTACAATAGAACACATGCACTGGCATCTACATACTTAGATAGTTAGATAGCACACAAGAATATGTCAAGCACCGTCACAACAGAGCAACACTTGCAGGGGTGATACTGTTAATGTCTTGGCTTGGAACACTCTACGGGTATGTAGTGGTCAGGGTTGGGGTCAATTCCAATTCAATTCAGTCAATTAAGGAAGTAAACTGAAATTCCAAGTCCAATTTTCCTCAATGCTTCTTTATGACATAATTCAGTCTGAATTGACTGAATTTAAATGGATTTGAGCCCAACCCTGCTAGTGGTCAGGGTCTGACTAGAACTCATCACAGCTCTACTGGAAGCACTGCTAATAGAAGTACTGTACTACTAAAGTACTACTTTGTATTTACACATATTTACAGTCACAAATGGAGATTGTGTGTGTGTGTGTCTGTCCAAGACTAACGACAGAAACTGTGAAGAGAAGACGCCATATAATGTAGTTGTAACATACTGTACTTCAACCAACTACAGCGGATGCCCTGATGGTTAATATGATACTATCTTTTAAACTTCTCATTTCATTCACAACACAAGGTCATGTCCCCAACTATTTTCAGTCAGCATTAAAATAACTTAAATATGATTGTCTACAAACATGGATAAACTAAAGATTGTCATTGTGGCAACTTTAAGTATGTTGTTCCATCTCAGGAAGGGGGGGAGATAGGAGAGGATGATAGATGTGGTCTATATGACTTGGCAGCAGCTGTGAGGTGAAGGGGGACAGAGCAGACCCTCTTTGGGGCTCCTGTGTATATTGACTGACATAGTCTTATCACTGAGAGGCATCTGTAGCACTCTGTTCTTCAGGTTCCGGTGGTGCTCCCTGGCCAGGTCCAGCTCACTCAGCCTCAGTGTACCCAAGGACGGGGCCTCGAACTGTGGGTCGGAGAGATGGTCAAGGGGGTGGTGCTGGAGGTGGTGGGTCCCTCCGGGCGACGGACCCCCCAGGAGAGAGACCTTATCCAGGCTGCCTGTAGAACCCCCCATACACATCCTCCACACTGGCTGGTCCTGGTGGTCCAAGCTCCCCCCCCTTACCCCTCCTCCCCCACCTGTCAGGCTGTGGAACTGGGAACTCAGGCATAGGCTCATCAGCTTCAGGCTCTCCACCAATCCACTGGCTGCTTTGGCCGAGCCACACACCCCTAGTCCCGCCCCCATACCTGAGCCATCAGCAGAGGGGCTTTCTCTTCCTCTGTCTCCCCCACTCCCCCCTCTGTCTCCCCCACTCCCCCCTCTGTCTCCCCCACCACAGGCAAAGCTAGGTCTTCCTTGTCTTGGTCCTGTCGTGTCCCTGTCCGGTCTCCGCTGGCCCAGCTGGCTCACAGAGTCATTGTCATCTCTCCTCTCTGAGGTGGGAGACGCCATGGCAACCGTTGCCACCTTGGTAACCGTTGCTGGAGACGACACACCTGACAACGTCAACAACCCAGTGTGGAGGCTGAGGAAAGCTTGTTCTGGCTTGAACCCACACTTCTTTCCTTCTATCTTTCCTTCCTTCTTCTCCTTGTCATCCTTCTCTACTTTCTCCTCCTCCTCCTCTTCCTCCACCTCCTCTTCCTCATCTCCTTCCTCCTCGTGTATCTGGTTGAGGACAGGTGCGCTCTTACGAGAAGTCAGTCGGTTAGAGACAGAGGAAGGGGAGGAAGAGGATGATGAAGATGAGGCAACGTTATGCCGGAGAACCACCTGAGAAGGGAGAACCGAGGGAGACGAATCCTCCTCTTCTTCCTCCTCATCTTCCTCCTCCTCATCTAGGCTGAAGAGGCTGGGGCTCCCTGGTTTAGAGGGGGTGGGCGAGGCCAGGGAGCCTAGCCTGAGGGGGATGGAGTGGGGCTTGACTGGAGGCCGGAGGCCCCTGTCCTGGTGCTCTCTGGATGAACCGACAGGAGGGAGTGTTGAAGGGAGTGCTTTGTGTGTAGTGTGTGTGTCATCAGCCTGGAGGGTCAGAGTGTGTGTGGGGTGTGTGTTATTGTCCAACCGTCTGTGGTTGAGTTCCAGTAGGGATGTTTTGGGTCGGGGTCCGTGGTGGACCAGGCTCTCAGCACTGCGGGCGGGGGACTGGGGGCCCCCTGGGTGGGAGATGGGGGTACCACCCAAACCGTCCCCCATGTCCTGGTGCACGTCCACTCTGGTAGGCCAAGACTGCCTGGAGAGGGTTAAGCAGAGAGAGGGAGCAGAGAGTTTTAACAACATAGAGGAAGGTTGGTATAACTTTTCTGTTTAGTTTGTTTGATTCGTTTTTGATTAGTTTAGTTTGTTAAATGAAGAATAAAGAAATACAGAATGTCCCCTTTAAGCTCATTGCTCTGTCCTTACATCCCCTAACACACAGCACACTGGGAAAGGAAGCACTGGTTAACATCTCTCCCTCCCTCCTCCCTTCCTCTCCCTCTCTCCACTTGTTTATTTGTTTATTTACTGTGGCAGCTACCTCCCTCTCTCCCTCTCTTTCTTTCCCTCTCTGTCTCACCCCCCCCCCCCCCCACTTGGGCTGAGTGCAATGCAGACTGACAGAAACAGAGCCCACAACATTCTGCCCTTAGTCTGAGTGTGTGCATGCGTGTGTGAGTGTGTATGTGTTCATATTTACTGTACCTGAACTGGGCCTTGTGGCTGGGGCTGGACCATGTGTGGTTGTTCTGCTCTCTCTCCTGTTTCTCCCTCAGTATCCTCTCTGCTAGCAGGAAATATGTAGCTGTGATGTGGTTATACTGGTCAGACTCCAAGGCTCTAGAGAGAGAGGGGGAGTGAGCGGGAAAGAGAATGAGAAAGAGAGAGAGAGAGAGCGAGAGAGAGAGAGAGGACAAGTTTAGAACATACATCAGAACATACTTAACATACTAGATTACCATAACTACGAGCTATCCTCCCCAATCACACACACACACACACAAGCAGAATCCGACAAGCAGAACAGAAACAGCGATGACTGCTGTGAGTCCAACTGAGAATACAGGGGCAGGGAATCCATTTAACGCAACACCAGCTGCAGAGCAGGCTCTCAGAGGGCTGCTAATGACAAATAAACTGATGACGACAGTGGGGAAGCAATTTAGCGTCACGCCAGCTGGCAAAGTGATGCGAGAGGACAGCGATACAGGACAGTCACTAATAATGATCATTACCACCTAATGACAGGACTGTGTGAACAGAAATGGAAGGAGAGGCCTTCATAGAATTAGAGTACGTTCATTGTGTGTGTGTGTGTGAGAGTGTGTGCAAGTGTGTGTGTCTTACTCTGTGACGGTGTCCCTGTCTGCAATGCCACCTAGTGCCATTCGTTGAATGATACTGCTGTGCTCCTCCTCTGATAGGCTCCTGTATGACACCAGGGGCGTGGTCAGCTTGGTGGCAGGGGAGGGATCAACTCCCTGCAGCCAATCATGGCCCTGGATCAGCTCCACAGTGGCCCGCCTCTTAGGGTCTCTCTGCAGCATACAGTCAATCAGACTAGAGAGAGAGAAGGAGAGATGGAAAGATAGAGAGAGGAGAGAGAAGGAGTGAGGGAGATGAAGGTACAGTTAATTAATTATGGTAATTTAATTATTACATTTTGGTTACCATAGTAACTATAGAGGTTAAATAAAATCTTAATACAAGGCTTAAAGTGGAACTGACAGCATTTTAATTACTTTGCAGATATGAAACAAACAGACAATCATAATATCAGTAAAAAATATCAAATTCCCAGTTTATGCTTCAAAACCAACTTTATAAGAGGTTTTAAAAATAGGTTCTATTTGACTCAAAATTCCATGACGTACAATAAGGCATTGTTGGCAGAATAGATGGATGCAGTTCAATGCATGAATAATATATTTCACCAATACATTCCTTGGTAGTCCCAAAAATATTGATATCAGGTTGTAAATCACAACTGGCCTGGTACATTGTTTGCTGCCTCCACCCATTCGGGATGCACTGTTTCAGTTTCAATGACTCAATATTTTGAACAAAAACAAACAACTGTAACTAAGGCTGGGAATGTCAATACAATCAAACTAGCAAGGGCAATGATCACAAGTCAGTCATAACGTGGCTAATAGGCTAGCGCACATGTGTCAAACACAAGAGAATATAAATGAGTCAACATTTGAGTCATCTACTTTATGAAATTACAGCCTGAAGCGCTCACATCGGTGAATTCAACTTCATTTGAGCTGCTTTCGTGTGTCCCGTTTACAGCGCGCAGCAGAGGGAAAGTGTACAGACACATGCCACAGTCCTATCTAGGCTACTAAAATGTTGCAGTCTGGCTTTGGTTTTTAAAGCTTGACAATGAATAACCAAATAACAAAACCTGCAACAAAACACCATGCAAAGGAGAAACATGTAGGCCTATTACAGCAACATTTGAGCAGTAGGCTAGGCTGGCAACTAAAATACATTTTGAGTGCACCATACAGCAATGTTGCATTCAACCACACCGGTGATCCATGCAGTGCAAAAAAAGTAAAAACATGTTTTAAGTTTAAATGTTACAACAACCTACTGCTACGTTTTTGTTATTTGGAGTTAAATACTTTTTGATTAGGGTCGCACCATATTATGCACATCTGCAAGCATAGCAGCAAAGGCTGGACAAACATTATTTAGCTCTTCTTTTGATTTAATATGTTAAAATGCTATATACAGCATCATATAGGTGCACTGATTGAGTTTGACACCCCTGGGCTAGCGTATCTATTTATGTAGCTAGCTATTTATTTAGCAAGCTAAAAACATGAAGCCTAATGATATCTAGCTGCTGGGAGGATGTCATGTCATTGGAGAGTGGGTGAGTGACCGACTTTTTCCCCTCATATCGTTTTTCGGTAGCTACAGCTAGAGATGCAGGTTAGCTAGCAAGAAATGTGAATCATTTTGCTAGCTAGCTATGCTGAACTTGAACGACTGTTATCCACATTTAGCATATCTCTTAGTTGTCAATCAAATGTATTTGGCATGGATCAAATGGGTGGGCAGGCAAGTTCCCATTCAGTTGTCAAAACGTGGGTTGGGACAATCATGCATTGGCAGGCAAGCTGCAGAAGGACGAGCAGGCTACAATTCCCCATAGTTTATCAGTGCAATTTTGACGACCAACTAGCTGAAGCAGTTTGAGAGGGTTTATCTAATGTTCCCTCATTATATTTTAGTTCATCTCACTCTGGCTAGTTTTAGTTGTTGATCTTGGTGTTGTTGATGTGCATAGGTAACTGAGGGAGAGATAGCCTACCTTTACATGGTTGTTTGATCGAATAGGACTGTGAGTTCCCAAATGTAAGAGGACTCCTGTGGTATTTACATATTTGCAGAAATCCATTTAGGTGTATTTTGTGGCTTTTGGCAAATGCGTTCTAATGATCTAAAGTCGCGCTGTTGCTACTGCCTGTAAACACACAGTCCAGTTCAAAGTGAATGATGGCCAGAGTGGCAAATGGCTTATTTGCATATAGGCCTACTGTAGCTCTGATTGGCTGTGGCGCACCGGTCTGCGTAGACTCCGGTCCTGGACAAGACAATTGTTTTTATTAAGTTTTATTTACTGCAGTGTCTATTAATTGTCCAAACGCACGGCTGCTTTCCCACTCTATATTGCTATGAATTTTCACAAATGCCTTACTATAAATCATTCCCAAACATTAATTTATGAAAACTTGAAAATTACCATATCTAAGTGCTCACTTGTCCGAAAATATATTTTTTAAAAGGTGTCATATTCTTCGTGGGGATTTGAGTAAGATTTCATGTTGCTAAAAAGCTGTCAGTTCCACTTTAATAAATAGAGGCTTTGCATCTCGAATATGACTTCCCCTGATAAGGCTAGGCTAGCCTCCATGGTGATGGTGTGATATGTATAATGGGGGCTAGCCTAGTCAGAAACCATCTGAACACACACACACACACACACACACACACACACACACACACTGCAGAGAGCTGAGGTTCAATACAGCAGCAGCAGCAGCAGCAGAACAATGTTAAAAATAGATTAGCCTGATGTTTTAATGGAAGCATCAGAGATACACTCAACTTAACACAGCATTGGGGCTGGGGCTGGGGCTGGGGCTGGGACTGGGACTGGGACTGGGACTGGGACTGGGGTACTACTGCAGAGGCGTGACCAGGAGAGGAGAGATACTGTCTTTTTACACTATGCCTCTCTCTCCACGATCCCTCTCTCCTCTCGTCCCCTCTGCTCTCCTCTCCACTCTTGCTCTTCACACATCTATAGGCATGAAATATGCAGCAGCTACAGAGTACTTTCAAATGGAGTGCGTCTGTATGTGCATGTGTGACTCACTCTCTGCAGGCTGAGGAGATGTGTGATGGTACTGTGTATTTACAGTCCATGATCATGGTGAGGGTCTCACTGTCATTGGCCTCCTGAAAGGGTGGAT
>NW_028163322.1:0-66066 GCF_964263955.1 Coregonus lavaretus
GCCTGTCATTATGGTGCTAGCCATCTAGCCAGCCAGCCAGCCAACATTAGCTATGATCCAACTTTACCTGGCCTGTCATTATGGTGCTAGCCATCTAGCCAGCCAGCCAGCCGATCCTATGAGTCATTTGGTTGTATCCTCATGTTCTAACAGTTCACTATCCACTGTATCCAAGTTCAAAAGAAAGTTCCTCCTGATGTAGTAGACGGGAACAAGTCAGGGAGTTCTTTCCTCATGTATGTTTCAGCCGTCTTCACAGAGTCAAATGTGCCCTCACCATTCTTGGTTTACGTCCACAAAGTCGTTGGGTATAAGCAGCAGGCCGTAAGCCGAGCCAGCCTGCCGCAGAAGCCTCTTCAGTGGGGAGAAAGCCATCCTCCTCTTGTGTAGTATGGGAGAAAGTTCCGGAAAGATCATGATTCTGGCATCTCCGTACTTGAGCTCTCCCTTTGCTCGGGCAGCAGAGAGGATGCGGACAGTGTCCTGGTACCGTAGAAATGTAACGACAAATGCCCTGGGTGCAACCTGGCCAGGCAGCTGCCTCCGTAGGGTGCGATGGACCCTCTCCATTTCCAGTGGGTGCGCGGAAGGGGGTAGATCCAGAATTTTGGGAATCCATTCCTGTAGAAAGGAGATTGCGTCTCGTCCCTCCACGGCCTCCGGGAAACCTTGAAAGCTCAAATTCAAGCACTTTTGGACATTTTCGTAAGAATCTAATTTCTCGAGTTTAGAGATGGCATCTTCCAACTCCTTGTGCTTTTGATCCACTTCCAGGCGGACGTCCAGGATGGCAGCCTGTTGGTCAGCATGGTCTTTTTGTAACTTTGTCACTCGTTCCCTTTGTGACTGTCTGGTCTTCGTGGAGTTTATCGACCAGCACATCAATTTTGCTGAGGCGTTCAGAAAGTGTCTCTTGGATTTTAGTTATACCCTTGTCCATCACCATTCTGAACCATGCTGGTGCTTCTTCTGAGCTAGCATCCGCCGAGGCCGAAGAAGGGCTGTGAGACACTAGCGGTTCTGGGGGGGGGCAGTGCCCCTGTGACAACAAGCTTGGACCCCCTTGTGGGCCCTCTAAATGCGGAGTCTGAAATCATTATCACAGAATACATTTTTGCGATCATGTTCTTTTTTTATTTTATTTTTTATTTTTTACATCCGTTATTAGACAGTGGCGAAGCGTAACACTAAAGTAACCCAACACATTTTCTAGTGGGACTCCTTTAGGCGGAACACAACAGTATCGTACCACATGGATCTGCAAGTTTTTTTCTATTCAGAAGTTGAAAGAAATTTGGCTCGAATAATATCGTTCAAGCAAGAAGAAGGAAATAAAGAGAGGTGAGCAACATGTTGAATATGTTGTATTTGTAACATCGTTAACTATTAAATGCATTACAGAAGTGTAACGTTAGATCAGCTAATGTTAACCTGTCCGTTTGTTACTTTCTTTGTGAATTAATGAAGGAATGGGCTTGAATCCTGGGCTATGTATTAGTTTGCATTGTTTTTGGTTTAGTTTTGTAGCTAATTCTAACAGTCAGGCATCGAAAATGTATGGCAATATGAAAAAGGATATCATATTTGATCAAAAACGCATGTTGCTGAGTGCTTTTACTTAAACCACACTCAGTAAACGCAATGTAACTTTAAAAGGTTAGACATGAAAGCTAGCTACCTAGCGAGTCAGTTATTTTCAGTAAATGAATGAATAAGCTTGGTCCCCATTGCTTTTGCTCTATAGTTGTCACCAACATGAAGAGAAAAAAGGACTTCATGTTTCTTCCAAAGAAAAGACCAGGCAGAAAGTCAGACAGAGCCAGAGGGTTCAGGTGTGGAGAGAGCAAGAGAGAGCAGAGAGAGACAGCAGGAAGACCATTGGAGAGACTGAGAGTGATGTCAGCCAATCCCGGGAGGAGCCACCGGTGCAGCCAGTGATGAACATGGACCCAAGAACTCTGATGGGGGACAGGAGGAGGAGCTTCAAGGCGGCCTGGTACCACATCCACCCCTGGCTTCAATATTCAAACAAATCAGACTCTGGGTTTTGTTACGCCTGTCTCAGAGACTGGATTGGATTCAAAATGGGGTTTTAACAACTGGAAGAAGGCAACTTACAAAGACGGGGGGATTTGCAATTCATGCAAGGTCTGAGCGGCACAAACAAGCAATGATTACGTGGAGAGTCTATCAGAAAGCTGTAAAAAGTAATGCAACACTGGTAAATGCCCTAAACAAGGAACACAACAAACAGGTTCAAGAAAATGGGGACTATATTAAAACAATAGGAGAAGTACTACTACTTACAGCCACACAAAACATTGCACAAAGAGGACACGATGAGTCTGCAGAGTCTGATAATAAAGGGAACTTCATGGCAATCCTAGAAACAATAGCTAAGCATGACACAACTGTGGAAAAAAGGTTGACTTCCATTCATAATGCAAAATACACAAGCAAAGGGATTCAGAATGAGGTTCTGAGTTGTTTGGCAGACATGGTTCCAACAGAGATGATAGAAGAAGTGAAAGACAGTGAGGTCTTCAGCATAATGGCAGACGGAAAACAAAAGATGTTAAAACAAAAGGATTAGATATCTCTAGTACTCAGGTACTATTTCAGTGGAGCTGTCCATGAGAGCTGTCTCCACTTTGAATCGGCTGATCCACTAGATGCAGCAGGGCTTACTGACTAAATCATACACATATTAGAAAGTCATAATAATAATAATAATAATATGGCATTTAGCAGACGCTTTTATCCAAAGCGACTTACAGTCATGCGTGCATACATTTTTGTGTATGGGTGGTCCCGGGGATTGAACCCACTACCTTTGTGTTACAAGCGCCGTGCTCTACCAGCTGAGTTACAGAGGACCACATCATGGTCATGGTCTTGAATATAAAAACAACCTAGTAGGCCAAGCATATGACGGTGCTTCAGTTATGAGCGGCAGCATTCAGGCGTCCAGGCAACGCATTAAAGAACAAGCAAAGCCTTTTACCTCCACTGCAGTGCACACTGTCTAAACTTAGTTTTAGTGGATACAGTCAAAGCTGTCCCTGAGGTAGGACAGTTATTCTCCTTACTAGAAAGACTGTATGTCTTCACATCTGGGTCATATGTGCATCCAAAATGGCTTAGCGTACAAAGAGAGATGTACCCAGGTGCACCTAGAGAGCTTCAGAGACTAAGTGACACTCGCTGGGCATGTCGATATATGGCTCTACATACTATTATGGATAGATTGCCTGCCGTTAAGCGAGTCCTGCAAGACATAGTCCAAGAACACAACGGTGACAGATCTGTTGAGGCGCGAGGTCTGCTTGCACAGATAGATTTACAATTCATTGTGTTCCTTGTTCCACTCCATAAAGTTTTAGGAGAAGCAACATTTCTATCAGATATGCTACAGTCTTCATCACTTGACCTGTCAAAGGCTGTTGATTTAGTTGAAGCCTTAGTTCAAACTTTGAATGACTACAGGGATGAGTCATTTTCTGATGACCTATGGAATGAAGTGTTGAACACAGCTGAGCAATGTGATACTGCAATACAGCCCCCTGCAAAACCACCAAAAAAGCTAAGCTCTCAATTTAATGGAGACTGTCTACTCAGTACAGTAGGTCAGAGGTCAGATCCAGAAATAGATCAAGACAGTTGTCGTACAACCTTTTTCTACCCTGTCTTAGATCAGATGCTCAATGAGCTCAACTGACGATTCTCTAGCAAAAACTGTGACATAATGAATGGCATCCAAACTCTAAACCCCAAAAGTGATGCATTTCTCAAAGAGAAGTCCCTGTTTCCATTTACTAGAATGTATGAATCGAATATTGAGGACTTGGGGCATGAAACTACATCAGTTCAGAAGAATTTGACAAAGGAAAATCCAGAGTGGCATGCAGAGACCCTCCAGTGTAGTAGAGATAGCATTATTCATTCAGCCTTATAAAGAAGTTTTCTTTCAGCTCTTTAAACTGTGCAAAATAGCTGTTTCAATCCCTGTTAGTACCGCTTCTTGTGAACAGAGTTTTTCTGCACTAAAGCTGGTGAAAACGTATCTTAGGTCCACAATGTCAGATGAGAGATTAAGCAATTTAGGTGTATTAAGTATTGAGTCAAGGAGAGCAAAGGCCTTGAATCTAGATGAATTTGCGGATCCAGTTGTAGAATACAGTTGATGTAACTGATACTGAATATGTAATGCAAATGTAAAAAATGTAATGTAAATGCAAATAATAAATAGTTGAATGATTATAAACATGGTCATTTGTCTATTAATGTCTGCAATGCAGTGAAGAAAACGACATGACAACAATAATGTGTGATGTAACTGGCCCCTCTAACAGTACAACTGGCCCCAGCCTGGCCCCTCCCACTGGGAATGTTCTAGAACCACCACTGCTGCTACGGCTACATTGGCCCAGTTATTGTTGAATAATAATGAAGCTAGGTCAATTCAATTCAAATAATATAGCTAGTAACTTCAAAATACTTACAGCTGAAATACACTGCCGTTTTCTTTGTGAACATGGTGAGATGGAGGAAGCAGCATCCACATGTAGAGTTGTGGGGGAGGGGACAAGTTTCCCAAATAGACACTGGCTTTGGATCAGGTTTAAATTCCTCCCACTAATGATCCTTGTTAGGTTTGGGGGAGGGGAAGCTGATCCTAGACTTCACCCCAGCAAAGAGAGATGGGGGAAGAGGAGGAGAGAGAGCGTTGCTCTCAGGATTGACAGATCATCTACAAAATCTACCAGTAGGAAATTGGTGTCAGAATATAATATCTGACCTTTAGGGATCAGTCATTTTCTGATGACCTATGGAATGAAGTGTTGAACACAGCTGAGCAATGTGATACTGCAATACAGCCCCCTGCAAAACCTTGCCTTGGGAGAGGTGTGCACATTTCATGGGCGGGATCTGTACCCAGGTGTCCTATGGGAAAAACCAGTGTCTTGACCATTAGACCAAGAGGTAATGCCTTCTTGACCTGAGGGTGACACTGATTTTGAAGTTGAAGGCAGGACTACCTCAGTACCAGATCATGAGACAGACTCATGTTTTCTACACACATGGGATAGTGTAAAAGGAACTTTGCCTAGGAAGCCCATGCTAGAAGTGTTAGGAGGTGGAAGTTAGAGAATTAGTCCAGTAACTGAAAGGTCACTGGTTTGAGTCCTGAGCCAGACAACAAAACCTGGGATTGGATCTGAACTGGCAGATCTGTGACCAACCCCTTCAGAAAGACAAATTCCCTTTGTTCCCTGTGACATGGACTAATAAAGTTATACTGTACTGTACTGTGCTGCACTTTATTGAACAGAACCTGAGAGTCCAGCATGTCAGGGGATGGGGTGGGGGGTGGGGGGTGAGAGCAGCAGTGGGGGATGGGTAGCTAGTCCTTGATTGGCTGTAGACCTGGGAGCCACAACTGCCAAGAGAAATTCAATCTACCCTTTTTATCAGCCAAGCCAACATAATGTTTTACACACCCTTTTTGTGGACTGTTAATGTTTATTTTTAAAATCAACACTGAGCTTTTTATGTTATGATCTGTTATTTATCAAATCTGATAGTAAGATATTGAAACCATATACAATATGCACTAGAAATGGTTGTAATGAAAACCTGGGACATTTCTGAAAGATATCAAGTAATTTAGGATTTGAAGTCAATTCTTGCGTGGGAAACTGCAGTCTGGTTTGTTTGTCTGAGTGAACAGAGCAGTTGGGGGAAGGGAATACACATACAATATTTCAATCTCCAACTGTCTTGTTTCACAGACTCCTGTGAGAGAGAATATAGTAGACGGTTGCTGTCAAAAAGTGATTGGTGAGTTTTCCTGTGTCCTGTGTTTATTACCTTTTAAGGACATCCTGTCCGGATGTTATCTTCAATATTTAGGGTGTGCTTATGTAACTTGATAGTGCAGCTGTTTCTTTGAAGTAAAGCACATTGATGAGGAATATATGATCTATTATGCTGTGAGAGAAAGAGCACATATTTACCTGATTTGTTAAATATTAATAGTTAACAATGAATATGCTTAACAATAGTAGAAACATTTCTTAACTACCAATGCTGTGCTTTTGGTAAGGATGGTTCCCTCTAGCTCCCTGCAGCTGGTCTGGGTGTGTAGTCAAGGACATGGGATAGAGATCAACTGGAGGAACAGGTAGACCTGTAGTGTTTCAATTTCTCGTTGCTTCCACACAGCCACAAGAAGAAAACATGGTGGCTCCTGATCTGCCAGGGAGGGGCGTGCTTGGATGAAAAGCAGAGATTGTTTTGGACAATTTGCAGAACTTATGAAGAGCTATACAAATCCTGTTGACTCTGTATTAACTTCTGCCTGCAATTGCATAACTAAAGATATTTTACATATACTCAGAAGCCGTGTCATTTTCTAGTTTTAAGTTTAAAGTTTGTTTAAGAATAAGAGAATATCAGCACTGTGCAAAGAACCCTCTACAACATGTTTGACATAAAAAGTAATAGTTGAACTTAAAGTTTGAACTGTTTGAAAAATGTGAAACAGTTGGGAATTTTTGTAGTGAATTTATGGAGCTGCTGTGTAGTGAGCTTGTGACCCCTTGTAGAATGAAAAAGTAATTTCTGGGTAGGTCTGCCTGAGTATAAGTAAGTGTTAGACTTGTCCTGTGAACACTACGAGCGACAAGAAACCTCAAGAGAGATCAACCACAGAAAACTCCAGAAAACACGTCTCCTAGACCAATTCTAGGTGTGTTGTGTCCTTCATGTCTGGGCCACAAGGACAAAACCATCGATGCCATTCTTTGTGATGCACCTGATTGTTTTAACGGTGGGAACGATATGAGTGGAGGCCAACCGGATGATTCAACAGTGAAGATTTTCACACACAGCTGTCTCAACAACCTTTTTCAGCCAAAAACCGGGAGTTTTTCTCCTGCGTTTCGCATGAGGGAATGGCTTAAGATAAGACTTGCTCTATGTCAGATCTAAAAGGCCCTGAATGGAACATCCCTGTCTGGGTACGCACTGGAAGAGGAAGTCTGTGGGCCAGATGATTTGAAAGTCATACGAATTTCTTCAGTAGCGTTTAGTCCAGACTCCAAAGTGACAATTTTAGGTTGTTCTGAATTCAATAGCTCAAATGCCACCCAATCTGTTAGTTTGTATGTATTTTCAAACGCTTGCACAAAGGTCAACTATTTTGTGCCTGTCTTTAGCTTCAAGTGGCGAGATTGGTTTAAGGTGCTTGATATGATGAAACAAGTGCAACAGTTTTTCCACCATCGTGAACATTTACGAAGATGGTCCCTTCTGTTCTCAAGACAAAACTTATCGGCAAGAAGGTTGATCTATCATCGAAAAGAAAAAACATGCGAAACCTTGAAGGCCATGGAGAGCCTGCGTGGAAGAGGCAACGTCTGAGTCCCTCACAGCTTGAAGACGGGGATTTGGAGACTGATGGGGGTGTCAGGTTACAAGAGGCCCCTGAAACTGAGAAAAATGCTGATTCTGCTTTTCTTCTAAGAAAAACATTATTATAATAATTATACATTTAAACATGTATTGTTTAGTAAGGTGCAGTATTGTGTAATAATACAGTTTATGATCCATATATAGGTTTAGTAGTAAACATTAGTGTCATAGTTTAATATTCAATATTGTATAGTGAACTTTAATAATTTGAATATGTATGCTTACATTTCTGTAGCAACATTTTAGAAAAAAATAAAAGGTTTGAAAGAAAATTGTATTTCCCTTCAATGAATTACAGCTCTCTCTCTCTCTCTCTCTCTCTCTCTCTCTCGCTCTCTCTCTCTCTCTCTCTCTCTCTCTCTCTCTCTCTCTCTCTCTCTCTCTCTCTCTCTCCACAAGAGCCATTGGTTATGTGTGTGTGTGAGCGTGTGTGGTGTGTCTTTGAAACAACTGTGTTTTACCTTTAACCTTTTAGAAAGAGTTCTCAGCTATCCATATTTTAATGGCCAACAGTTTGCTCATCTAGAGAGTCCCTTGCACACAAGGGAACTGTATGTACACATGGGGTCCCCCAAGTGTCTTTGAAACTACTTTTTTAAACCTGTTTATCCTTTAACCTTTTAAAAATAGCTCTCGGAGGATGGAATGTCCAGTGGATGTCACAGTCAATTAAAAACAAAAAAGGTAATTGTCTTCTTTAAGATGTCCCGTTTTACTGCTAACCTAAACAGATCCATTTGACCCCATAAAAGAGCGTCCGTGGGATGTCTCAGTCAACCAAGAAAAAAGACCCAGAGGACCAGAAGGCCTGAAGACATACATCTTAAAGAGACTCATGGAGCATTTTGAAGGTGAGTTGAATTTTCTATATGATGAAGGCTTCTATATCTAACTATGCATATATATATATATATATATATATATATATATATATATATATATATATATATATATATATATATATATTATGTTGTATATTATAAATGAAAGATAACACTCTTCTGAAAGTTGCTGGAAGTGTAGCTGAAATCTTCCTCCTCCTTCTAAGCCTTCTCGTCCTCTTCCTCTCCAATTCTGTATCTGTCCAGAAACTGGCTGTGGATATGGATAACTGGTACCCCCCTTGGTGGCTGGTACAATTGCATTTGGAACTGTTCAGTTGAAGCTGTAGTAGTGATTGTTGATTTGGTTCACTCTGATTCTTCATAACCAAAGCTTCTCTTCTCCTTCTCACCAGTTGTAAGTTGTATTTGATTGAGTTTTCTGAGAGTTTCTTGATCCTGTTCTTTCTTCTTGTTGTTGACATATCAGGATTCTTCACCAGCTTATATTCTAAGTTCTATCCCCGAAATATAATCTTCTTACTAGTGGCCTTTTTCCTTGACCTCAATGTATTCTTCTCCTCCAATTCTTGGGATCCTTTTCTCAGCAGTTTCTCCTTCTGTATCTTCTCTTCTTGAGTTGTTCATCCAGTTGTGTTACTTCTTCTAAACTATTCGCTTTATCCAGGGATGATACGCATCGGTCTATATATCTTTCTATTTCTTCTTTGCTAGTCATTGTAGGATAAAAGTCTCTTGAATATTAAGTACCTTTAGTCTCCAAATCTTTATCGCTTTCTCCATCTTCACTTTCATCAGAAATCGAATCTCTTGTATCCTTCTTCTTTCCTCTCTTGCCAACTTCCTTCTGATCACAGAGTCATATCCACCCATGATCTCTTCTCAATCACTCTCATCTTCACCATCATCATCTTCAAGTTCCATCTTCCTTAACCTCACTCTTCTCTTCCAGACATCTCATTTTCTTCCTTCTTTTGGAGTTTTGGATTCATCTTTATCGTCGTTTCTGCTTGTCCTCTCTCTATTATTCGTTCATCTTCATCTCTGATGCAATAATCACCCACCTGGACGATCACTGGAAGCTGAGGATAAACATCCCTAAGCTCTACTTCCTTCTCATAAGGTGACGGTCTTTTTGCTGAATCCGTGTGTGAGAAAGGTGTACTAACTTCTGCCATTAGTTTTTCTGTCGCCTTCTCTTCCTTTAGCATTTTCTCTATACCTTTGTTTATCTTATCGCTGGAATCTTTTATCAGTTTTTGTTTGAGAATGAAGGGCAACTTTTGTTTCATTTGCCGGATAACCTCGCAATACTTTAGTTAAAGGATGACTATTTTGTACTATATCAACAGGTGTAATCACCTTCATAGCCTTGATGTCGTTTTTCCCCATTGTAACAACCCTTTTATATTCCTTTATTGTGAATTATTTTATTTGAGACTATATAGCCTATGGCTTCCCCCCTTTAATTATTAATATAAACTAAACAACAACAACAACAACAAAAAACAGTCAACAAAAATATGAATATTAAAAAAATGCAATTAAAAATTGTATTCAAAAAATACTTTTAATTAAAATAAGAAATCAATTAAAAAATCAATTAAAAATGATGAATATCAAAACCAATTTTTTATTTTTTATTTCTATATTCCTATTTTACCAATTTATCAATTAGTGGCTATCTTACCACAATGCAAGTAGTCAACTTCAGACTACAATCCTAAAAACAAAGCCTCTAACCCTACAATCACTACACTACCCATAAACCCCCTTTCTTTATAAGCACCCAATTATTTTAATTCTACAGAATAATGTCAGTCCTCGATTCCCAACACAACCCCTAATCAACCCAAGTGATGCACAGAAACTCCCAAATGCAAATTTTATTCAAATGATCAGTCTGTTGCCAAGCCTATGTGAAATTGTCATAACATCAAACATCCTGTAGGGGAAGATTTTGTGAACAGAACAGTACCAAAACCTTTTGACTCGATCCTCCCCTTGTCACGTGACGTCACGTCAGCACCTCTCTTTCTTTCTCCCTCTCTCGCCTGTCGTCTCGTCCTATCGTTCCTCTCATATGACAAAAGAACAGAGACACAGAAAAAGATTTCAGTAGTTAATGCAATCACTGAGTCACTTCAACCACTCAATATTACTCCAGTCACATTCGCTCTAATTAACTCAGGACTAAATATGGATCGCTCAAAAACATTTCCACTTATTTTATTTATTTATTTAATTATTTTTAATCCGTTAACATATATCTAATTTATATATTTAATAGATCTCAACAAATAGTTTCATTTTCAAACAACAGCTGACGTAACACCCAGAACATTCCATTCGTTTTAACATCTCTACGTTCGTCTGTGTTTGTCTCTCTCCCCGCAGCACAGTCTAACAGAAATATGACCAATTTACCCAAAATCCCCTTTGTTGTAGTCTTAGTAAAATCCCTCGTGTTGTAGTTTTAGTGCCGTAAAATCAAACGCATGCGCATTACATTTAACCATACGATTTCACCATGGAACATTAGCATTCAGCTACAGCTTCTCTATTTTACCCCTTATAATCAAACAATAACACTTAACAGAGCTCACAATTGCATAGAACTCTGAATTCTACACACAAACATAATTTAAGAGGCTTTATTCCATCGCAATGGCCCCCTTAGGACACACGTTAGCATGTAGCACGCAACACAATTAGCATTAGCATTTAGCATTAGCATTTAGCATTAGCCTTTATGTACAATGTGGCATGAAACACAATCAGCATTAGCATTTATCATATTGCGTGCAACATGTAACAAGAACCTGCATTGTGCCTAAATTATTGTCCTTTTCCCCTAACTTTATGCTGCCGTGAGTTCAATGACCATCTACTGAGAGATTACCCCAAGCAGACACCCCGTCGGCTGAAAGATGAGCAATAATCACAATCAGATAAATTCCATCAACCCGAGTTTTTTAAACACACCTAATACACATCTAACGCGCAATAGGATTTTCGGCCCATCCTGGATGGCCCCGTTTCGAAGTCTTTTCAGATTCACAATGCCCTAATTTTGTATACGTATATCTGCCATTAATATCTGCCTTTATTCACTACCAATCAATTGTTCTAGACTTCCTATTATTTGCGCCGTTGACCAATGCAACAAAATTTTAGAATAACTATTACAGAACCTTAGTCGACAGCAATAACATCACACCAGCACAAACTCAAGTAATTCACACGGTACATACTATCCAATGCCCCCCACTGAGCCAGCGGAACAACTAACGCCCAAATTTTGTGAGAAATCTCACCTTAGCCGGCTTTAGCGGTAGTCACCTCGCGACTCAGGAATGGGACAAAGAACGATGCATTCAGATCCCGGACGAGCCCCCATTATGTCGTGTATCGCGTCGATGCTGGTAATCATTGCTGTCAAACAAAGGAGTCCGCTCATACTGAAACTTTGATCATAAGTTTATTCATATCACAAGCTTTCAGCATACGTTTTACAGGTGGCATGCCCACCCGGAGAGCGACGTCCCAGATTGCAATGGTTGCTCTAACTTCTTCTGCCTCCAGCATATACTTATAAACAATGCAAAAATATGGGTTGCTACCTCTGCTGTCCAATCACCTGTCTCCCCTGGGGCGTCACCCTACAAACGGCTACTTTCGAACTAGAATATACATTCTTTCAGTTCCACTTAAAAACCATTAACAAAGGCGTAATCCTAATACACTACAGTATTCCTGTATCACTCAATGAACACACATACACTGGACACACACTGGACACACAAACACACCCCGGACACACATACTATACACACACACACTGGTCACACACACACTGGACACACACAGGACACACATACTATACACACACACACTGGACACGCACACACTGGACACACACTCATTGGACAACACACACACATTTGTAAAAATAAAGAAAAACCCTTGAATGAGTAGGTGTGTCACTGGACACACACAAACACACACTGGACACACACACTGGACACACACACACTGGACACACACAAACACACACTGGACACACACACACACACTGGACACAAACACACACACAATGATTAATTTATTAGTGTTTAGAAACATGTTATCTACTGTTAATAATGATACATTCATTCATTTATATACAGTACCAGTCAAAAGTTTGGACACACCTACTCATTCAAGGGTTTTTCTTTATTTTTACAATTTTTTACATTGTAGAATAATAGTGAAGACATCAAAACTATGAAATAACAAATATTTTCTCAACCAGCTTCACCTAGAATGCTTTTCCAACAGTCTTGAAGGAGTTCCCACATATGCTGAGCACTTGTTGGCTGCTTTTCCTTCACTCTGCGATCCAACTCATCCCAAACCATCTCAATTGGGTTGAGGTTGGGTGATTGTGGAGGCCAGGTCATCTGATGCAGCACTCAATCACTCTCCTTCTTGGTCAAATAGAGGTGTCATTGTCCTGTTAAAAAACAAATTATAGTCCCACTAAGCCTAAACCAGATGGGATGGCGTGACGCTGCAGAATGCAGTGGTATCCATGCTGGTTAAATTCTAAATAAATCACAGACAGTAGACAAGAGAGGGGGGGCGACAAGAGACAGCAACAGAAGAGGGGTGACAAGAGAGACAGCAACAGAAGAGGGCAGACAAGAGAGACAGTAACAGAAGGGGGGAGACAAGAGACAGCAACAGAAGAGGGCAGACAAGAGAGACAGCAACAGAAGGGGGGAGACAAGAGACAGCAACAGAAGAGGGTAGACAAGAGAGACAGTAACAGAAGAGGGGAGACAAGAGAGACAGCAACAGAAGAGGGGAGACAAGAGAGACAGCAACAGAAGAGGGTAGACAAGAGAGAAAGCAACAGAAGGGGGGAGACAAGAGAGACAGCAACAGAAGAGGGTAGACAAGAGAGACAGTAACAGAAGAGGGGAGACAAGAGAGACAGCAACAGAAGGGGGGAGACAATAGAGACAGTAACAGAAGAAGGCAGACAAGAGAGACAACAACAGAAGATGGTAGACAAGAGAGGGGGGAGACAAGAGACAGCAACAGAAGAGGGCAGACAAGAGAGACAGCAACAGAAGATGGTAGACAAGAGAGACAGCAACAGAAGAGGGGAGACAAGAGACATCAACAGAAGAGGGCAGACAAGAGAGACAGCAACAGAAGGGGGGAGACAAGAGATACAACAACAGAAGATGGTAGACAAGAGAGACAGCAACAGAAGAGGGGAGACAAGAGAGACAGCAACAGAAGAGGGCAGACAAGAGAGACAGTAACAGAAGGGGGGAGACAAGAGACAGCAACAGAAGAGGGTAGACAAGAGAGACAGCAACAGAAGAGGGGAGACAAGAGAGACAGCAACAGAAGAGGGTAGACAAGAGAGACAGCAACAGAAGGGGGAGACAAGAGACAGCAACAGAAGAGGGGAGACAAGAGAGACAGCAACAGAAGGGGGGAGACAAGAGACAGCAACAGAAGAGGGCAGACAAGAGAGACAGTAACAGAAGGGGGAGACAAGAGAGACAGCAACAGAAGATGGTAGACAAGAGAGGGGGGAGACATGAGACAGCAACAGAAGAGGGCAGACAAGAGACAGCAACAGAAGGGGGGAGACAAGAGAGACAGTAACAGAAGAAGGCAGACAAGAGAGACAACAACAGAAGATGGTAGACAAGAGAGGGGGGAGACATGAGACAGCAACAGAAGAGGGCAGACAAGAGACAGCAACAGAAGGGGGGAGACAAGAGAGACAGCAACAGAAGAGGGCAGACAAGAGAGAGAGTAACAGAAGGGGGGAGACAAGAGACAGCAACAGAAGAGGGCAGACAAGAGAGACAGCAACAGAAGGGGGGAGACAAGAGACAGCAACAGAAGAGGGCAGACAAGAGAGACAGTAACAGAAGGGGGGAGACAAGAGACAGCAACAGAAGAGGGCAGACAAGAGAGACAGCAACAGAAGAGGGCAGACAAGAGAGACAGCAACAGAAGACAGAGAAAGTAATGGAGAGAGGCAGAGGAGGGGAGACCACACAGTAGACTGTATCACTTAAAGCTGCTCTATAGATTATAATTACTGCACAGTGAGTGTGTGTGTGTGTGTGTGGGGGGGGGGGGATATGTGTGTGTGTGTCTGTGAGAGTGTGTGTGTGTGAGAGAGAGAGAGTAAATAATGGTAAAACAGCATTATAATGGTAGTCATACAATGTCAAATATTTCTTAAATATAAACATTCTCCATGATGAAATAACCTTAGGCCTACTATAATTCAACATTGAAAACATGAAAACACAACTACATAACACCATTAAATACATTTGGAAGGTAGTAACAACTATCAAACCGTTTCCATCAACCAGATAAACAACAAGAAAGTTGGATCAACATATTTAGATTTCTTGAAGCTGCACTTTGCCGTTGCATTACCCATATACTTGTTTAAGGTCATACAAAGGCAGAGTTCAGTATCAGCATTTTAGGGGTCAAAGGTCAGATCAGTGGTTATGGTTGATATGCACGGACATTTGCGTAGACTGCTCTTTGCCTTTGTAGGGCAGTAGTTCAGGCGGCTGCCCTTGCCCTTTAGTCTGCCTCCTGTCCCTCCTATCGCCATGGAGACACCTTCCTGAAAACAATGACTCCATACTTCATGTCCTTAAAGATTAGAATGTTCCAATGTGGTTGGCCAAAAAGATGACAAGATAGATCACACATTCATCATTCAGGGTTTCTATCAAACAGAAATGTCACATTTCTGGTTTGTCCATACCTTGTTTCCTGCTTGTAGCAGTGTGCGTTTACAGGAATCGTTCTCTCTAACTAAAAGTCTCCTGATTTCATGAGAATATTTTTCTGCAGTAAGAGGGTAATGCAAGTGAAGGTGTCATTGGATCAACGTCAACAAGAGTTATGACCAGCATTGTTAAATTAACTGTTGGAATTGCAAAAAATATATATGTTTTTATTGTCAGATACACCGGATAGGTGCAGTGAAATGTGTTGTGTTACAGGGTAAGGCATAGTAGTACAGCACCCATGAAGCAAGTTAGTGTTAAGTGCCTTGCTTAAGGACACATCAACAGATTTTCACATTGACGGCTCAGGTATTCAAACCAGCCACCTTTCAGTTACGGGCCCAACGTTCTAACCACTAGGCAATGTGACCACACCATACCAGGTACCGCCCTAAAAGAAGACAATGTTTAAGTGTTCAAATGTAGTCCATGAAGAGGTATTAGGATTATGTGCACAGCTATTCTGCTGTACAATTGCAAACTGCTGCTACACATTTGGTCAAAGATGAGTTCAGACCTAAATCAGGCTTCATAGTATCTGTTATATCTTGTGACAAAGTGTCCTGGTTCAATTATCTTCTGTTTCAGAGAAAATGGAGGGTCAATTTGATGCAACTACAAAATCCCAGTAAAAACCAAGGAAACAGCAGTAAGTGAGGTTACTGCCATCTGGCTTTGTTCCACCATGTTCTACTGCAGTTACTACGGTTTTCCTTGGTATTCTATCAGGCTCTGAGTTCAAGCCATCCCGACCATGACACTAACCCTCACACACTCCATGAGACAGCCAGTGGTCCAGTTATCACCAGAATAAACATGGCACAATTCCGCGGAAAAATATTGGATAATTTTTGTCATAAAGTCAGTCTTGTCCAAAACTGAATTTAGTGAGACTTGTGGTTGTGACTGCATCACAACGTAAATGAAGGTTGCCCACATGCCCACACCAAGTAATAATCCATTCAGAATGCAACTGCACGCGACCCAATCGTAATGCCTGTGGTAAATTTGGGTTGAATTTGGATATCCCTATGGGGCTAGTTAGGGACCATAAGTAAATTACACCATGTACATGGGACAACATGTTACAATTCCAATAGCTGCAAATTTGGATTGCAAAACTAAAGAGAAACATCAGACAAGACACAGAGACAGCAACAGAAGAATATGATATGATGGAGAGAGACACCAGACAAGACACAGAGACAGCAACAGAAGAATATGATATGATGGAGAGAGACACCAGACAAGACACAGAGACAGCAACAGAAGAACAGGATATGATGGAGAGAGACACCAGACAAGACACAGAGACAGCAACAGAAGAATATGATATGATGGAGAGAGACACCAGACAAGACACAGAGACAGCAACAGAAGAACAGGATATGATGGAGAGAGACACCAGACAAGACACAGAGACAGCAACAGAAGAATATGATATGATGGAGAGAGACACCAGACAAGACACAGAGACAGCAACAGAAGAATATGATATGATGGAGAGAGACACCAGACAAGACACAGAGACAGCAACAGAAGAACAGGATATGATGGAGAGAGACACCAGACAAGACACAGAGACAGCAACAGAAGAATATGATATGATGGAGCGGGACACCAGACAAGACACAGAGACAGCAACAGAAGAATATGATATGATGGAGAGAGACACCAGACAAGACACAGAGACAGCAACAGAAGAATAGGATATGATGGAGAGAGACACCAGACAAGACACAGAGACAGCAACAGAAGTATAGGATATGATGGAGAGAGACAGAACAGGCCATAACAGAAGAACATAGACACAGGAGACAGTAACAAACTATAACCTGAGACAGCAACAGACAAGACACAGATAGAAACAGACAAGACACAGATTGAAACAGACAAGACACAGACAGCAACAGACAAGACACAGACAACAACAGACAAGACACAGACAACAGACAAGACACAGACAGCAAAATACAATTTACAGACAGCAACAGACAAGACACAGACAGCAACAGACAAGACATAGACAACAACAGACAAGACACAGACAGCAAAATACAATTTACAGACAGCAACAGACAAAACACAGACAGCAATAGACAAGACACAGAGAAAGTGACAGAAGAGGGCAGATGGAGAGAGAACCAAGGTTGGTTGAGCAGAAGAGGGCATACAAGAGAGACAGCAACAGAAGGGGGGAGACAAGAGAGACAGCAACAGAAGAGGGCAGACAAGAGAGACAGCAACAGAAGAGGGGAGACAAGAGAGACAGCAACAGAAGAGGGCAGACAAGAGAGACAGCAACAGAAGAGGGGAGACAAGAGAGACAGCAACAGAAGAGGGCAGACAAGAGAGACAGCAACAGAAGAGGGGAGACAAGAGAGACAGCAACAGAAGAGGGCAGACAAGAGAGACAGCAACAGAAGAGGGGAGACAAGAGAGACAGCAACAGAAGAGGGCAGACAAGAGAGACAGCAACAGAAGAGGGCAGACAAGAGAGACAGCAACAGAAGACAGAGAAAGTAATGGAGAGAGGCAGAGGAAGGGAGAGCAGACAGTAGACTGTATCACTTAAAGCTGGTCTATAGATTCTAATTACTGCACAGTGAGTGTTTCTAGATGCTGCACTTTGCTTTTGCATTACCCATATAGTTGTTTATGGTCAAACAAAGGCAGAGTGTAGTATCAGCATTTTAGGGGTCATAGGTCAGATCAGTGGTTATGGTTGAAATGCACAGACAAAAAAACTAACTTTAAAGCCATTTTTCTCAGATTCACTGTTTGCGTAGACTGCTCTTTGCCTTTGTAGGGCAGTAGTTCAGGCGGCTGCCCTTGCCCTTTAGTCTGCCTCCTGTCCCTCCTATCGCCATGGAGACACCTTCCTGAAAACAATGACTCCATACTTCATGTCCTTAAAGATTAGAATGTTCCAATGTGGTTGGCCAAAAAGATGACAAGATAGATCACACATTCATCATTCAGGGTTACTATCAAACAGAAATGTCACATTTCTGGTTTGTCCATACCTTGTTTCCTGCTTGTAGCAGTGTGCGTTTACAGGAATCGTTCTCTCTAACTATAAGTCACATGATTTCATGAGAATATTTTTCTGCAGTAAGAGGGTAATGCAAGTGAAGATGTCCTTGGATCAACGTCAACAAGAGTTATGACCAGCATTGTTAAATTAACTGTTGGAATTGCAAAAATATATATATGTTTTTATTGTCAGATACACCGGATAGGTGCAGTGAAATGTGTTGTGTTACAGGTTAAGGCATAGTAGTACAGCACCCATGAAGCAAGTTAGTGTTAAGTGCCTTGCTTAAGGGCATATCAACAGATTTTCACATTGACGGCTCTGGTATTCGAACCAGCAACATTTCAGTTACTGGCCCAACGTTCTAACCACTAGGCAATGTGACCACACCATACCAGGTCCCGCCCTAAAAGAAGACAATGTTTAAGTGTTCATATGTAGTCCATGAAGAGGTATTAGGATTATGTGCACAGCTATTCTGCCGTACAATTGCAAACTGCTGCTACACATTTGGTCAAAGATGAGTTCAGACCTAAATCAGGCTTCATAGTATCTGTTATATCTTGTGACAAAGTGTCCTGGTTCAATTATCTTCCGTTTCAGAGAAAATGGAGGGTCAAATTTGCAGCAACTACAAAATCCCAGTAAAAACCAAGGAAACAGCAGTAAGTGAGGTTACTGCCATCTGGCTTTGTTCCGCCATGTTCTACTGCAGTTACTACGGTTTTCCTTGGTATTCTATCAGGCTCTGAGTTCAAGCCATCCCGACCATGACACTCACCCTCACACACTCCATGAGACAGCCAGTGGTCCAGTTATCACCAGAATAAACATGGCACAATTCCGCGGAAAAATATTGGATAATTTTTGTCATAAAGTCAGTCTTGTCCAAAACTGAATTTAGTGAGACTTGTGGTTGTGACTGCATCACAACGTAAATGAAGGTTGCCCACATGCCCACACCAAGTAATAATCCATTCAGAATGCAACTGCACGCGACCCAATCGTAATGCCTGTGGTAAATTTGGGTTGAATTTGGATATCCCTATGGGGCTAGTTAGGGACCATAAGTAAATTACACCATGTACATGGGACAACATGTTACAATTCCAATAGCTCCAAATTTGGATTGCAAAACTAAAGAGAAACATCAGACAAGACACAGAGACAGCAACAGAAGAATATGATATGATGGAGAGAGACACCAGACAAGACACAGAGACAGCAACAGAAGAATATGATATGATGGAGAGAGACACCAGACAAGACACAGAGACAGCAACAGAAGAACAGGATATGATGGAGAGAGACACCAGACAAGACACAGAGACAGCAACAGAAGAATATGATATGATGGAGAGAGACACCAGACAAGACACAGAGACAGCAACAGAAGAACAGGATATGATGGAGAGAGACACCAGACAAGACACAGAGACAGCAACAGAAGAATATGATATGATGGAGAGAGACACCAGACAAGACACAGAGACAGCAACAGAATAATATGATATGATGGAGAGAGACACCAGACAAGACACAGAGACAGCAACAGAAGAACAGGATATGATGGAGAGAGACACCAGACAAGACACAGAGACAGCAACAGAAGAATATGATATGATGGAGCGGGACACCAGACAAGACACAGAGACAGCAACAGAAGAATATGATGTGATGGAGAGAGACACCAGACAAGACACAGAGACAGCAACAGAAGAATAGGATATGATGGAGAGAGACACCAGACAAGACACAGAGACTGCAACAGAAGAACAGGATATGATGGAGAGAGACACCAGACAAGACACAGGGACAGCAATAGAAGAACAGGATATGATGGAGAGAGACACCAGACAAGACACAGAGACAGCAACAGAAGTATAGGATATGATGGAGAGAGACAGAACAGGCCATAACAGAAGAACATAGACACAGGAGACAGCAACAAACTATAACCTGAGACAGCAACAGACAAGACACAATTAGAAACAGACAAGACACAGATTGAAACAGACAAGACACAGACAGCAACAGACAAGACACAGACAACAACAGACAATACACAGACAACAGACAAGACACAGACAGCAACATACAATTTACAGACAGCAACAGACAAGACACAGACAGCAACAGACAAGACATAGACAACAACAGACAAGACACAGACAGCAAAATACAATTTACAGACAGCAACAGACAAAACACAGACAGCAATAGACAAGACACAGAGAAAGTGACAGAAGAGGGCAGATGGAGAGAGAACCAAGGTTGGTTGAGCAGAAGAGGGCATACAAGAGAGACAGCAACAGAAGAGGGGAGACAAGAGAGACAGTAACAGAAGAGGGCAGACAAGAGAGACAGCAACAGAAGAGGGGAGACAAGAGAGACAACAACAGAAGAGGGGAGACAAGAGAGACAGCAACAGAAGAGGGGAGACAAGAGAGACAGCAACAGAAGGGGGTAGACAAGAGAGACAGCAACAGAAGAGGGGAGACAAGAGAGACAGCAACAGAAGAGGGCAGACAAGAGAGACAGCAACAGAAGAGGGGAGACAAGAGAGACAGCAACAGAAGAGGGCAGACAAGAGAGACAGCAACAGAAGAGGGCAGACAAGAGAGACAGCAACAGAAGAGGGGAGACAAGAGAGACAGCAACAGAAGAGGACAGACAAGAGAGACAGCAACAGAAGAGGGCAGACAAGAGAGACAGCAACAGAAGAGGGGAGACAAGAGAGACAGCAACAGAAGAGGGCAGACAAGAGAGACAGCAACAGAAGAGGGCAGACAAGAGAGACAGCAACAGAAGAGGGGAGACAACAGAAGACAGAGAAAGTAATGGAGAGAGGCAGAGGAGGGGAGATCACACAGTAGACTGTATCACTTAAAGCTGCTCTATAGATTATAATTACTGCACAGTGAGTGGGGGGGGGGGGGGGGATATGTGAGTGTGTGTGTGTTGGGGGGGGGGGGATGTGTGTGTGTGTGTGGGGGGGGGGGGATATGTATGTGTGTGTGTGTGTCTGTGAGTGTGTGTGTGTGAGAGAGAGTAAATAATGGTAAAACAGCATTATAATGATAGTCATACAATGTCAAGTATTTCTTAAGTATAAACATTATCTATGATGAAATAACCTTAGGCCTACTATAATACAACATTGAAAACATGAAAACACGACTACATAACACCATTAAATACAGTTGGAAGGTAGAAACAACTATCAAACAGTTTCCATCAAACAGATAAACAACAAGAAAGTTGGATCAACATATTTAGATTTCTTGATGCTGCATTTTGCCGTTGCATTACCCATATACTTGTTTAAGGTCATACAAAGGCAGAGTTCAGTATCAGCATTTTAGGGGTCATAGGTCAGATCAGTGGTTATGGTTGATATGCACGGACATTTGCGTAGACTGCTCTTTGCCTTTGTAGGGCAGTAGTTCAGGCGGCTTCCCTTGCCCTTTAGTCTGCCTCCTGTCCCTCCTATCGCCATGGAGACACCTTCCTGAAAACAATGACTCCATACTTCATGTCCTTAAAGATTAGAATGTTCCAATGTGGTTGGCCAAAAAGATGACAAGATAGATCACACATTCATCATTCAGGGTTACTATCAAACAGAAATGTCACATTTCTGGTTTGTCCATACCTTGTTTCCTGCTTGTAGCAGTGTGCGTTTACAGGAATTGTTCTCTCTAACTATAAGTCACATGATTTCATGAGAATATTTTTCTGCAGTAAGAGGGTAATGCAAGTCAAGGTGTCCTTGGATCAACGTCAACAAGAGTTATAACCAGCATTGTTAAATTAACTGTTGGAATTGCAAAAAATATATATGTTTTTATTGTCAGATACACCGGATAGGTGCAGTGAAATGTGTTGTGTTACAGGGTAAGGCATAGTAGTACAGCACCCATGAAGCAAGTTAGTGTTAAGTGCCTTGCTTAAGGGCACATCAACAGATTTTCACATTGACGGCTCGGGTATTCAAACCAGCGACCTTTCAGTTACGGGCCCAACGTTCTAACCACTAGGCAATGTGACCATACCATACCAGGTCCCGCCCTAAAAGAAGACAATGTTTAAGTGTTCAAATGTAGTCCATGAAGAGGTATTAGGATTATGTGCACAGCTATTCTGCCGTACAATTGCAAACTGCTGCTACACATTTGGTCAAAGATGAGTTCAGACCTAAATCAGGCTTCATAGTATATGTTATATCTTGTGACAAAGTGTCCTGGTTCAATTATCTTCTGTTTCAGAGAAAATGGAGGGTCAAATTTGATGTAACTACAAAATCCCAGTAAATACCAAGGAAACAGCAGTAAGTGAAGTTACTGCCATCTGGCTTTGTTCCACCATGTTCTACTGCAGTTACTACGGTTTTCCTTGGTATTCTATCAGGCTCTGAGTTCAGGCCATCCCGACCATGACACTCACTCTCACACACTCCATGAGACAGCCAGTGATCCAGTTATCACCAGAATAAACATGGCACAATTCAGCGGAAAAATTTTGGATAATGTTGGTCATAAAGTCAGTCTTTTCAAAAACTGAGTTTAGTGAGACTTGTGGTTGTGACTGCATCACAACGTAAATGAAGGTTGCCCACATGCCCACACCAAGTAATATTCAATTCAGAATGCAACTGCATCCGACCCAATCGTTATGCCAGTGGTAAATTTGGGTTGAATTTGGATATCCCTATGGGGCTAGTTAGGGACCATCAGTAAATTACACCAAACATTAGACAAGACACAGAGACAGCAACAGAAGAATATGATATGATGGAGAGAGACACCAGACAAGACACAGAGACAACAACTGAAGAATATGATATGATGGAGAGAGACACCAGACAAGACACAGAGACAGCAACAGAAGAATAGGATATGATGGAGAGAGACACCAGACAAGATACAGAGACAGCAACAGAAGAACAGGATATGATGGAGAGAGACACCAGACAAGATACAGAGACAGCAACAGAAGAATATGATATGATGGGGGGGGGGGGTAGAAGGATTACTTTATCCTATCCCAGGTATTCCTTAAAGAGGTGGGGTTTCAAATGTCTCCGGAAGGTGGTGAGCGACTCCGCTGTGTGTGTGGGGGGGGGGGGGGGGGGTAGAAGGATTGCTTTATCCTATCCCAGGTATTCCTTAAAGAGGTGGGGTTTCAAATGTCTCCGGAAGGTGGTGAGTGACTCCGCTGTCCTGGCGTCGTGAGGGAGCTTGTTCCACCATTGGGGTGCCAGAGCAGCGAACAGTTTTGACTGGGCTGAGCGGGAACTATGCTTCCGCAGAGGAAGGGGAGCCAGCAGGCCAGAGGTGGATGAACGCAATGCCCTCGTTTGGGTGTAGGGACTGATCAGAGCCCGAAGGTACAGAGGTGCCGTTCCCCTCGCTGCTCCAAAGGCAAGCACCATGGTCTTGTAACGGATGCGAGCTTCAACTGGAAGCCAGTGGAGTGTGCGGAGGAGGGGGGTGACGTGAGAGAACTTGGGAAGGTTGAACACCAGACGGGCTGCGGCATTCTGGATGAGTTGTAGGGGTTTAATGGCACATGCAGGGAGGCCAGCCAACAGCGAGTTGCAGTAATCCAGACGGGAGATGACAAGTGCCTGGATTAGGACCTGTGCCGCTTCCTGTGTGAGGCAGGGTCGTACTCTCCGAATGTTGTAGAGCATGAACCTGCAGGAGCGGGTCACCGCCTTGATGTTAGCGGAGAACGACAGGGTGTTGTCCAGGGTCACGCCAAGGCTCTTCGCACTCTGGGAGGAGGACACAACGGAGTTGTCAACCGTGATGGCGAGATCATGGAACGGGCAGTCCTTCCCCGGGAGGAAGAGCAGCTCCGTCTTGCCAGGGTTCAGCTTGAGGTGGTGATCCGTCATCCATACTGATATGTCTGCCAGACATGCAGAGATGCGATTCGCCACCTGGTTGATGGAGAGAGACACCAGACAAGATACAGAGACAGCAACAGAAGAATAGGATATGATGGAGAGAGACACCAGACAAGATACAGAGACAGCAACAGAAGAATAGGATATGATGGAGAGAGACACCAGACAAGATACAGAGACAGCAACAGAAGAACAGGATATGATGGAGAGAGACACCAGACAAGATACAGAGACAGCAACAGAAGAATAGGACATGATGGAGAGAGACACCAGACAAGACACAGAGACAGCAACAGAAGAATAGGATATGATGGAGAGAGACACCAGACAAGATGAAAGACATCAATAGACGACACAGAGAAAGTGATGGAGAGAGACAGAGGAGGGGAGAACACACAGTAGACTATTACTAAAAGCTGATATACTGTAGGGATTCTAATTAATGCACTGTGTGTGTGTGTGTGAGAGAGAGAGAGAGAGAGAGAGAGAGAGAGAGAGAGAGAGAGAGAGAGAGAGAGAGAGAGTTTAGGTACTGTTGGAATCTTTAATCAGTTTGGCCCATTGGACAGGTCAGAGTCTATGTTTGAAGTTCTTGAGTGATTTTTGGCAATACACTGGTGATTCATGGATTTACCTGTTGAAATTCCTTCCCGGACCCTCCTACTGGCTATTGGCTAAGCCACCGATGTCTTCACATCCTAGGGTAGAGAGGAGCTGTTACCCCTGGGGAGAGAGGAGCTGTTACCCCTGGGGAGAGAGGAGCTGCTACCCCTGGGGAGAGAGGAGCTGCTACCCCTGGGGAGAGAGGAGCTGCTACCCCTGGGGAGAGAGGAGCTGATACCCCTGGAGAGAGAGGAGCTGTTACCCCTGGGGAGAGAGGAGCTGTTACCCCTGGGGAGAGAGGAGCTGCTACCTCTGGGGAGAGAGGAGCTGCTACCCCTGGGGAGAGAGGAGCTGCTACCCCTGGGGAGAGAGGAGCTGCTACCCCTGAGGAGAGAGGAGCTGCTACCCCTGGGGAGAGAGGAGCTGATACCCCTGGAGAGAGAGGAGCTGTTACCCCTGGGGAGAGAGGAGCTGTTACCCCTGGGCAGAGAGGAGCTGCTACGAAGAGAGACTGCGACCCTGCTCGGGAAGAGCTTAACGACTGGTGAGTGTTGGGGCACGTTTGGCAGGAGCTTCAGTGATAAAGACTGCTGAACTTGCTGATGTTTCACAATATGCCATGGCTGTCTCAGTCACCAGGTCTCAACCCAATTGAAGACAACCATCAACAAAACACTAAATAATGGCATTTCTTGTGGAAGAACGATGTCACATCCCTCCAATAGAGTTCCAGACACTTGTAGAATGTATGCCAAGGCACATTGTAAGAGCTATAAAGAGACAGGGAGTGGGAGAGAGAACAGGTAGAACCTGATATGGAAATGAGCAGAACAAACTAAAGGAACTTTCCACCACCGAATGATCATTCCAGACTCTACTTCTATTGAGAGACATATAAAAGGTAAGACGACGATTGTTATGTGTATTAATATAGTTGATGATATTGTTATGTGTATTCATATAGTTGATGATATTGTTATGTGTATTCATATAGTTGATGATATGTTTTGTAGACAGTGTTATAATAGGCCTATTCTCCTTAAAATGTTTTGGATATAAATTAGATGCGTGGGATGAATTCGTTCTGTTTCCATCTGTGTGCCCCAGGGTGATCGCTCCTACACTATCTAGAATCTAAAAGGGTTATTTGGCTGTCCCCATAGGAGAACCCTTTGTAGAACCCTTTTTGGTCCTAGGTAGAACCCTTTTGGGTTCCATGAAGAATCCTTTCCACAGAGGGTTCTACATGGAAGCCAGAGGGGTTTTACCTGGAACCCCAAAGCGTTCTCCTATGGGGACAGCCAGAGGACCCTTTTGGAACTCTTTTTTCTAAGAGTGTACTGTATCATAGGTCTATAGACTTGTCTTCTCAAAACAGGCTTAAAACACAACAAGCAACAACATTTTCTCTTTCTAATCTACTGTTAACTCTTTTCACTCAGGAAGGTATGTTGTGTGAAAGAGAGACAAATAAATACTGTGGAAAGACTAACAACAATTTACACTTCCTCAAAACAGGTTGTGTGTTCATTAGTGCCCACCGTAGCTAAACGTTTGGCAACAGAAACCGTTTAGGTCACGTTGTACAGTGTTTGGAGTAAACTGTTTATGCAACATTTTAAAACTGTTGACTGTGGTGTTAACTAATGAATACGACCCAGGTAGTAGCCTACAACTCGGCTGTTGATGGCTGCCTCATGCTGTAACCTGAACTTAGCCTGAGGGGTGTACTATGATGCAAGCTAGATATACTGGTTTTCTAAAGTTAGCTTCAGTTAGCTTCACATTCCAGCTCAGGCCTCATCCATTAGAATATACAGAGCGCTAGTCATCACGAAGGTGCTCTCTCAGCAGAACAGTAGATATCTCAATGACTTGACATGTTCTGGTTGTGAATTCAGGCTACAAATTGAGAATCATTCCAGGGATTATTATCAAGTGTGTAGAGAAATTAAATGTATGGTGTAATTTTAGTACAGTGAATGGAAGTAAAACACTCAGACCTAACAGTCTACTTCTACTGAGACAGGTTTGTGTCAGTCTAATCATACAAAATGGAGCTAACTGAATGTGGGCAAATCAAATTCAATACATCAATATTCATATATTATAGTTCTACATTTAACATTTCATATGATAAATGTAATTGTATCATAGTTCTACTATAGTGTAGTGATCCTCGCTAAATGAGCCACGTCACAATTCCAACCAAGTAACCCAATTGGCGCTAGTGGCGCGATGCATAGGTTGTTTGCCTTTTACAAATGCAACCTGGGTTCGCTTCCCTGCCCCGCTGTTCGCTACATTGGTGTCAGAAGTAGTATGGTGTCTGTGAGGCCATCAGAATGCACGGCCCGGATGTGTGAGGGGTCTGAGTAGTCGAAGCACAGGACTTGCTTTTATAGGGGGCAGTGTGAGACAGGTTACAATTGGGTTTAACCCTATAGACAGGTTATAATTAGGTTTAACCATATTGCTGCGATGCTTAGGGTGTTTGCCTTTTACGCCAGCGACCTGGGTTCACTGCCCTGCCCCGCTGTTTTCTACAATATTAATATCACAGGCTACCCGACGTCCGTTGAACAAAGAGACACAACAATATGAGTGGAAGGATTTTAGGATAATATCAGTTAGTGTTGATTTAGAGTTGTCTTCTGGGTTCAGCCTTCTAGCTTCCTTTATCCATAGGGTGAAATATAACAAATGACATGGTCTCAGAGTTTGGAGATAATCAGTCCCAGTTTAAATCACCCATGATTTCCATTTCATTATTTCCCCAGAGCAGCAAGGGAATCTAGAGACTCAACCTTTGCAGAATCAGAATCACCTTTATTCACCAAGTACATTTGCACATACATACAGTGGGGAGAACAAGTATTTGATACACTGCCGATTTTGCTGGTTTTCCTACTTACAAAGCATGACATAAGTATTTGATCACCTACCAACCAGTAAGAATTCCGGCTCTCACAGACCTGTTAGTTTTTCTTTAAGAAGCCCTCCTGTTCTCCACTCATTACCTGTATTAACTGCACCTGTTTGAACTCGTTACCTGTATAAAAGACACCTGTCCACACACTCAATCAAACAGACTCCAACCTCTCCACAATGGCCAAGACCAGAGAGCTGTGTAAGGACATCAGGGATAACATTGTAGACCTGCACAAGGCTGGGATGGGCTACAGGACAATAGGCAAGCAGCTTGGTGAGAAGGCAACAACTGTTGGCGCAATTATTAGAAAATGGAAGAAGTTCAAGATGACGGTCAATCACCCTCGGTCTGGGGCTCCATGCAAGATCTCACCTCGTGGGGCATCAATGATCATGAGGAAGGTGAGGGATCAGCCCAGAACTACACGGCAGGACCTGGTCAATGACCTGAAGAGAGCTGGGACCACAGTCTCAAAGAAAACCATTAGTAACACACTACGCCGTCATGGATTAAAATCCTGCAGCGCACGCAAGGTCCTCCTGCTCAAGCCAGTGCATGTCCAGGCCCGTCTGAAGTTTGCCAATGACCATCTGGATGATCCAGAGGAGGAATGGGAAAGGTAATGTGGTCTTATTAGATAAAAAAAGAGCTTTTTGGTCTAAACTCCACTCGCCGTGTTTGGAAGAAGAAGAAGGATGAGTACAACCCCAAGAACACCATCCCAACCATGAAGCATGGAGGTGGAAACATAATTCTTTGGGGATGCTTTTCTGCAAAGGGGACAGGACGACTGCACCGTATTGAGGGGAGGATGGATGGGGCCATGTATCGCAAGATCTTGGCCAACAACCTCCTTCCCTCAGTAAGAGCATTGAAGATGGGTCGTGGCTGGGTCTTCCAGCATGACAACGACCTGAAACACACAGCCAGGGCAACTTAGGAGTGGCTCCGTAAGAAGCATCTCAAGGTCCTGGAGTGGCCTAGCCAGTCTCCAGACCTGAACCCAATAGAAAATCTTTGGAGGGAGTTGAAAGGCTGTATTGCCCAGCGACAGCCCCGAAACCTGAAGGATCTGGAGAAGGTCTGTATGGAGGAGTGGGCCAAAATCCCTGCTACAGTGTGTGCAAACCTGGTCAAGACCTACAGGAAACGTATGATCTCTGTAATTGCAAACAAAGGTTTCTGTACCAAATATTAAGTTCTGCTTTTCTGATGTATCAAATACTTATGTCATGTAATAAAATGCAAATTAATTACTTAAAAATCATACAATGTGATTTTCTGGATTTTTGTTTTAGATTTATTTAAAAAAAAAATATATTTCACCTTTATTTAACCAGGTAAGCCAGTTGAGAACAAGTTCTCATTTACAACTGCGACCTGGCCAAGATAAAGCAAAGCAGTGCGATAAAAACAACAACACAGAGTTACATATGGGGTAAAACAAAACAAAGTCAAAAATACAACAGAAAAATATATATACAGTGTGTGCAAATGTAGCAAGTTATGGAGGTAAGGCAATAAATAGGCTATAGTGCAAAATAATTACAATTAGTATTAACACTGGAATGATAGATGTGCAAGAGATAATGTGCAAATAGAGATACTGGGGTACAAATGAGCAAAATAAATAACAATATAGGGATGAGGTAGTTGGGCGGGCTAATTTCAGATGGGCTGTGTACAGGTGCAGTGATCGGTAAGGTGCTCTGACAACTGATGCTTAAAGTTAGTGAGGGAGATAAGTGTCTCCAGCTTCAGAGATTTTTGCAATTTGTTCCAGTCATTGGCAGCAGAGAACTGGAAGGAATGGCGGCCAAAGGAGGTGTTGGCTTTGGGGATGACCAGTGAGATATACCTGCTGGAGCGCATACTACGGGTGGGTGTTGCTATGGTGACCAATGAGCTAAGATAAGGCGGGGATTTGCCTAGCAGTGATTTATAGATGGCCTGGAGCCAGTGGGTTTGGCGACGAATATGTAGTGAGGACCAGCCAACAAGAGCGTACAGGTCACAGTGGTGGGTAGTATATGGGGCTTTGGAGACAAAACGGATGGCACTGTGATAGACTACATCCAATTTGCTGAGTAGAGTGTTGGAGGCTATTTTGTAAATGACATCGCCGAAGTCAAGGATCGGTAGGATAGTCAGTTTTACGAGGGCATGTTTGGCAGCATGAGTGAAGGAGGCTTTGTTGCGAAATAGGAAACCGATTCTAGATTTAACTTTGGATTGGAGATTCTTAATGTGAGTCTGGAAGGAGAGTTTACAGTCTAACCAGACACCTAGGTATTTGTAGTTGTCCACATACTCTAGGTCAGACCCGTCGAGAGTAGTGATTCTAGTCGGGTGGGCGGGTGCAAGCAGCGTTCGGTTGAAGAGCATGCATTTAGTTATACTAGTGTTTAAGAGCAGTTGGAGGCTACTGAAGGAGTGTTGTATGGCATTGAAGCTCGTTTGGAGGTTTGTTAACACAGTGTCCAATGAAGGGCCAGATGTATACAAAATGGTGTCGTCTGCGTAGAGGTGGATCTGAGAGTCACCAGCAGCAAGAGCGACATCATTGATATACACAGAGAAAAGTGTCGGCCCAAGAATTGAAACCAAGGCTATTTAGTCTGCCAATAAGAATGCGGTGGTTGACAGAGTCGAAAGCCTTGGCCAGGTCAATGAAAACGGCTGCACAGTACTGTCTATTATCGATCGTGGTTATAATATCGTTTAGGACCTTGAGCGTGGCTGAAGTGCACACATGACCAGCTCGGAAACCGGATTTCATAACGGAGAAGGTACGGTGGGATTCGAAATGGTCGGTGATCTGTTTGTTAACTTGGCTTTCTAGATTCCGTCTCTCACAGTTGAAGTGTTCCTATGATACAAATTACAGACCAATACATGCTTTGTATGTTGGAAAACCTGCAAAATCAACAGTGTATCAAATACTTGTTCTCCCCACTGTATGTAGGATCTTAATTTGAGCCAGTTTGCTACAGCAGGAAAATATTCCTGCAGCAACAGGAATTGTGAATTATTATGTGAATTATAATTAATGTACATTTTTGTAGCGGTTGATACATTTTTATTTACCTTTAGTCTCTATGGGCCAGATGGCCAGTTGGTGAGGGCTACAGCATGGGGAAAGAAACTGTTCAGATGGGGGTCTATAACATCCAATCACGTAGGTTTACAGCAGCTGACAGTTACAACGTTATTGCTAATAACTCAAACTGCCTTATTTAGATAAAAACATAATCTCTGTACAGATGTAGGATCTTAATTTGATCACCCTGTTGCAGGAGAACTAAAACTTGTAGTGTATTTGAGTGTATTTAAGCTTTAAAAAAGGTTTCTGAAGATGATCAATTGCACTTTTCTATTAAAAGAATTGTTCATTAATTATAATCCACATAATAATTCAAATGTCCTGTTGCTGCAGGATTATTTTCCTGCTGTAGCAAACTGGCTAAAATTAAGATCCTACATCTGTAGCAATACACCTCTCTTTGATGTACATGGTTATATCAGGATTGACTTTTGACCATTTGACATCTTTTATTTACTGTTGTTTAGGCTGGTTGAATGAGTTGCCTATAAAAGCTACTTCATCTGCAAGAGAACAGGCGGCTGCACCAGCGACTGTAAGAAGTTATGTGATTTCCTCATATGAACGTGAAAGTAAGTGTGTAGCCTACGCAGTTACACAATGGCTGTTGAAACTGTGGCACATATTTCTCGGTAACATTAGCTGTCCTATCATAATATAATGTATCTTCATTATTTCTCTTCATATGAAAATGATTAAAAAGTATTTGCCTGTAGATTGTCGACTTGATTCATGATGATGACTGCTGGCTAAGATTTTGAAAGTATGATGTTGACATGGTCTATCCAATCAAAGCTACTGTAGATATAATATGATTTGATGTCATTTTATCTGTGGCCAATGAACTTCTTGGATGGGCACTTCTAATGTAAGTCTATGGCAGCACCCAAGGGGCTTGAATTTTCTAGCTCTACCCTTAGACTTGGCAGTGACGTAGTGTCCCCATGAGTGACAGAACAGTGAGCCAATCACGGCGCAGCGCTCCGTATTTTCCGCTGGCTGCCCCACCACCACAGAAAGCACTGAGCTAGGCTAAAACACCTGCATTTTGGAGCTGCCTTACTCAAGAAAACAAAAAAGAGACCACGTTTTTTTGCGGCTTTATTAACTCAATGATATATAATTTTTTTGCAAACTGATATGTGACACGTATTAATGCCAAAATAACATGCAAAACAGGAAAGGCCACCTGCCCTTAATGACGGGTCGCTGGTTGAGAGAATGCCAAGAGTGTGCAAAGCTGTCATCAAGGCAAAGGGTGGCTATTTGAAGAATATCAAATATAAAATATATTTTGATTTCTTTAACACTTTTTTGGTTACTAAATTATTCTATATGTGTTATTTCATAGTTTTGATGTCTTCACTATTATTCTACAATGTAGAAAAGAGTAAAAATAAAGAAAAACCCTTGAATGAGTATGTGTTCTAAAACTTTTGACCGGTAGTGTATATATTTTTTACATTGTTAGCAAACTGATATGTTACATGTATTAATGCCACAATAACATGCAAAACAGGAAAGGCCACCTGCCCTGAATGACGGGTCGCCACTTGCTGAGGTATAGACCTTGATCTGCTTTACACAACAACAACAAAAACTGTTATACATTATAACCTAGCCTACTTTAAATAATATAAAATCTCTTAATTGTTGCAAAAAACCTTTCTGTGTAGATCACTTATCCCCCCCAGATCAATCAAGCCTGTTTTAGCCCTTCTGTCTACATTCTCAGATACGTTTAGAAAAGAACAGATTATAAAGATAATAAATGGCCGACTTTTAATGAATACAAATAAGGGTGAGACATGGCCTTGTGTTGCTGCACTGTCTATAACTACCTTAACAAACAGTAACTTATTATTATAATTGACAGTTACCATGGAGAAGATATGTCACAACTACATGTTCATGTGATTATATTAAATCACCTGACTGTTTCGATATGTCTGTTAGTAAATGTTTTGTAAGAGATAATTAATAAATGATAACAATTCACATTCAATAATTACTGTGTTAACTACAACCAACATGTTGGATCTCTGTTTAGGGGTCAGTTCTCTAAAATGAGTCTCTCTGGGGAGAGAGAGGAGGGGGTCCCTGCCTCTAAAATGAGTCTCTCTGGGGAGAGAGAGGAGGGGGTCCCTGCCACTAAAATGAGTCTCTCTGGGGAACATGACACCAAAGCTAAGAGGTGAGATGACAATTTTGTTTAAGAATTATTAAGAATGTATTTCCTAAATGCTATTTCCATAATTGTTCACGTGTTATTTAATCAGAAATGGTTGCTTATGGGTACCTTCAGTATTACTGTTCTCAGGTGTTTCATTAATAGATTTTAGATGTGTATAATTATTATTAGTATTATTGCAAAACGCTATATATCCATTGTTTAGCTGAAATGAGATGAATGCACTTACTGTAAATCTGAATGACAGGTCGGCACTGCTCCAAAACAATTACATGTGGTACAGAAACCACTGACTCGCTGCATGTTTCTATTATCAAGACACCTGCTGGTACCTCTTAACTGGTTAGTACAGCTCATGAGGTGTCCTAAATATCTGCCAACTAGGTGGGACACTTATGAATAAAGAGGCTTCATGCATAGCTTTAATTTATACCCATAAGAGTAGGACTAAAACGGCTTTATTCTCAGCACTTATATGACACATGTTCTACTCTGTGCCGCTTTTTTGATATGGTCCCAGATCTCAAAATATTGTTTTAAAAAACGAATAATTTTTGTTTTACATAATAAAAAATGAATATTACTAATGTACCCAACTTTAAAGACTTGGTTTAGTTTATTGTGTGGCTCTGCTCATGTCCGCGTTCTGGAACTGTCTGCGCCCCCGTACAGAACTGTCCGCGTCCACGTACGGTTTGGCGCCAAGCATATTGTCCAGTTACGCGCAGAGTGGTCTGAGGTGATCTTGGGGAACAACGACGGAGTTTGTTACAGTATTGAGACCGAAGTTTATTGTTCAATTTGCTTTTTTGCGTAATGGTCAGTGACAGTATGAGTGTAGCCAGATCCTTTTCACTCGCTATTCTTGTTTAATTGTGTGGTTCACCGGATTCGTCATCATCCTCGAGGGACAGACGAACGACCTGCTAGCTAGCCAAGCTAGTCGGTACAGCTAGCTAAGCTAGCTACTCTACCAGCAGCATCCTAGTTATCCTAGCTACCACTACATCATCACCGGCTGCCTGCATTTCTTGTGGACCGATGGAGTTCCCTGGTTGTTTCTGTTAGAAATTGCGTAATTCAAATCTGGTATTGGAATAAGAGAAAACATAATCAAGAGATATTCGATCCAAGCTAAATTTATTATATGCAAAATGTATGTATGATAAGTATGATGGTTCGTATACGGGCTCACTGAAATACCACGCAGGGCAGACAGAGAACTGATCCATTGTTACAGGCTGTTCTTTAAATACCCTGACAGTTTTAGTTCCCGCCCTCTGCTGGGCCTATCAAGGTAGAGACTGAGCGTGGTTTAGACTTGCCCAACCTATCGCTGGCGCTCAGGCTGGTCCCAGTCCCTTGGCGCTCCACTGTTGCACACTGTTGCCAGGCATAAGTTGTTATCATAACAACCTGTAGAGTCAGCTCCCATAGACACCGTTCCACTGTACCCTATGTACCTACGTTCAAGGACGGTTCACAGATCACAAAGAGGCAGTGTAGTCTAGTATTTGGAGACACAAGTTCTTATCTCATTCTACCCCCTAACGTTCCTCACATGAATCACAGCTTGTTATGTGAAACAATTTATATCAGTACAGTACAAACCTTCTATGTTTAATCACCAATGCATTCCTTCTAAGCTATTCATCACATCCAGCTATGAGAAAACAAATCCCCACATTTCTTCCACCTGTTAAATACCGTGGAGGGCTTCTCCCTCTCTCGTTGACGGATGCTGGCCTACGCTCCCTCTGTCCGGTTCTCCTCTCTTCACTAGATGGACGGTAACTTTAGTGTTTAACCCTTCTGTGTCCAAGGACTGAACTTCTGAATATGATTTTCGGGGCGCCTCAAGTGACATTTCTTACAACGTTTATTTCTGATAAAATGAGTTCATTGCATCCGCCATGGAGCCCGGTTTCATAATATTACCTTCTGTTCCTGGTTATGAAGTAATCTCGAAAAAACAGGCCTTATTTTAGGTCATTTTTCACCCTACCAGCTCCTATTAGTTCTATTGAGCTCCGTGACACTGACTCGCCTTCAGAACGTTCTATTCCCAGCCCATTGTTCTGCGTCACAATGCCAGCTTCACTATTGTTATCAATGAGACCTGCCTGCGTTAACCCTGTAGGTTTACCTCAGGTAACTTATTATTAACACGGTTACGGCTACTTGGTGAGCGTTAACCCTGTAGGTTTACCTCAGGTAACTTATTATTAACAAGGTTACGGCTACTTGGTGAGCGCACTCACTATTCACCTGATTACACATTGTGGTGAACCGTACTCCCAGCGATGGCTGGCGGATAGCCATCAAACATTAAACATTTTCTGATCATGGTTAACCATATTTGTTTTAAGAAAAAAGCGTACAATCTAAACAAAACGCATGTCCCTGTCCTCTTTTCCAAGATGTGGCCGATTTAAACAGCCAGAAGACATTTTTTAATTAAGAAATAACCATTTTTTCGACGACTTGTTGTTTCTATATGGCTGCTGGGTAATTTGATATGCATCGACATCTTTGTTTGTAGGCATCAAATTGAGCGAATGATGCGCAGGTTCACTGAGTTGCAAACCAAATGGGTATAATGGGGTGATTGTTGTCTAATCGGGTGGTCTAGCTAATGGATTTGTAGATCAGACGCAGTTGCTACCTCAGATTATGAGCCTAGCAAGTGTCATGAATGAGTTATGTAGTACCCACATACGGCCACAAGGAGGAGCAAGAGTGCCATAAACCCATACTGTTTTTTGCCATATAAACCCTAAACCTAACAATCAATGAAATGTATTTATAAAGCCTTTTTTACATCAGCAGATGTCACAAAGTGCTATACAGAAACTCTAACCATATGTTTAACCTATTTTAGCCTTAACCATAACCCTAATTCTAGGGTAGGGTAGCCTAGAACACTTTTATAAACTATTTTAGTAATAATATTATCTTAGTAAATACAATTATAGTGCTAAATAACATTTTGATTATTTTGTTAATCAACACCTGTCAAGCGTTTTGCTGTTTTTTTGTTGTTATTAGTTATTTTATGATATTTATTATTGCAAGGCAGAACAATTGATAAATAATACACATTTGTTTTATTTTTCAAATGTGGTTTGAACTGGGTGACCTAGTAACCTCTATGTGAAAGTCCAGCAATTGGCGTGGGATAGGTGGGGCAGGTTTGAGACTGATCTAAGGAATTAACAAGAAAAATACACTTAATTCTCAGCTGCCTCACCAATGTCTGTACATTAATTAATAACTTTTAATTGCTAAATATTTCCAATAGATGGCAGCATAAGACCACGAAGCATCAGTTATAGGCTACAAGCAGCAATATGATTGACATAAAATAGGATGCAACCAAAGACTATATGTCCCATGATTATCTAAAATGGTCACTCATTACTTTAGACCTGTGTTGCTTTTGGAAGAGCAATTAAATAATGACTATAGCAGGTGTTGAACACCGGGTAAATAATCACTAGTCAGATGCGCTAACCTCAACCCTAGTAAACATGCATTTTTAAATATCTAATATTGCGATTAAACAACCTCGGAATAGATAAGACAAGAGTGCGTCTTCCAGCCCGCCAATAAATTACATCATGTAACCCTCCCGGTTAGCAAATGTACCTCAACATGCCCCTCGCTTGTGCTAGAAGGCAGAGTGCTCGCTGCTGGTTGATGAATCTGACAATGAATTTACTAGGAAAATACGTTTTTCTCGACCAGAGGTAACTAAATTTATGTTCAGGCTTAATAATAATAATAATAATAATATGCCATTTAGCAGATGCTTTTATCCAAAGCGACTTACAGTCATGCGTGCATACATTTTTGTGTATGGGTGGTCCCGGGGATCGAACCCACTACCCTGGCGTTACAAGCATTACAAGCGCCGTGCTCTACCATCTGAGCTACAAATTATACTTCATTATAGTAATGAAGTATAATTTCAAAACATGAGCATAAAAACAGCTAATAATAAACATGAATCATCATTATATTATTTCACAGTAATCTGTTAAATGCTTTTTCAGTCGTTCCTCTTGAGTTAGCAGTGTGGAAAGGGACAGTAAAAAGCGTGTGCAGGAGTTTTCCTGTGAGGGGGAGTGGTGGTGTATCCAGGGAGAAAACTAAACTAACCTTCTGAAATGTCATTAGTGGTCTTATGCTTCTATCTATTGGAATTATTTAGAAACTGCAGTAGTTTTGAATAAAGTATATCCTTACTAAAGTAGTAATTACTCAGAATTTCAAAATATGACATTTTCTAGTTCATTTTACCACTTACAACCATAACATAACAATTTATAGCATAACAAACAATGAAACTGACATAAACCAAAAACACCATACATTTTGTTAACTATATATATATATATATATATATATATATATATATATATATATATATATATATATATATATTACAGTGGGGAGAACAAGTATTTGATACACTGCCGATTTTGCAGGTTTTCCTACATACAAAGCATGTAGAGGTCTGTAATGTTTATCATAGGTACACTTCAACTGTGAGAGACGGAATCTAAAACAAAAATCCAGAAAATCACATTGTATGATTTTTAAGTAAATAGTTTGCATTTTATTGCATGACATACGTTTTTGATACATCAGAAAAGCAGAACTTAATATTTGGTACAGAAACCTTTGTTTGCAATTACAGAGATCATACGTTTCCTGTAGGTCTTGACCAGGTTTGCACACACTGCAGCTGGGATTTTGGCACACTCCTCCATACAGACCTTCTCCAGATCCTTCAGGTTTCGGGGCTGTCGCTGGGCAATACGGACTTACAGCTCCCTCCAAAGATCTTCTATTGGGTTCAGGTCTGGAGACTGGCTAGGCCACTCCAGGACCTTGAGATGCTTCTTAAGGAGCCACTCCTTAGTTGCCCTGGCTGTGTGTTTCGGGTCGTTGTCATGCTGGAAGACCCAGCCACGACCCATCTTCAATGCTCTTACTGAAGGAAGGAGGTTGTTGGCCAAGATCTCGCGATACATGGCCCCATCCATCCTCCCCTCAGTACGGTGCAGTCGTCCTGTCCCCTTTGCAGAAAAGCATCCCCAAATAATGATTTTTCCACCTCCATGCTTCACGGTTGGGATGGTGTTCTTGGGGTTGTACTCATCCTTCTTCTTCCTCCAAATACGGCGAGTGGAGTTTAGACCAAAAAGCTATATTTTTGTCTCATCAGACCACATGACCTTCTCCCATTCCTCCTCTGGATCATCCAGATGGTCATTGGCAGATTTCAGACGGGCCTGGACATGCGCTGGCTTGAGCAGGGGGACCTTGTGTGCGCTGCAGGATTTTAATCCATGACGGCGTAGTGTGTTACTAATGGTTTTCTTTGAGACTGTGGTCCCAGCTCTCTTCAGGTCATTGACCAGGTCCTGCCGTGTAGTTCTGGGCTGATCCCTCACCTTCCTCATGATCATTGATGCCCCACGAGGTGAGATCTTGCATGGAGCACCAGACCGAGGGTGATTGACCATCATCTTGATCTTCCATTTTCTAATAATTGCGCCAAGAGTTGTTGCCTTCTCACCAAGCTGCTTGCCTATTGTCCTGTAGCCCATCCCAGCCTTGTGCAGGTCTACAATTGTATCCCTGATGTCCTTACACAGCTCTCTGGTCTTGGCCATTGTGGAGAGATTGGAGTCTGTTTGATTGAGTGTGTGGACAGATGTATTTTATACAGGTAACGAGTTCAAACAGGTGCAGTTAATACAGGTAATGAGTGGAGAACAGGAGGGCTTCTTAAAGAAAAACTAACAGGTCTGTGAGAGCCGGAATTCTTACTGGTTGGTAGGTGATCAAATACTTATGTCATGCAATAAAATGTAAATGAATTACTTAAAAATCATACAATGTGATTTTCTGGATTTTTGTTTTAGATTCTGTCTCTCACAGTTGAAGTGTACCTATGATAAAAAATTACAGACCTCTACATGCTTTGTAAGTAGGAAAACCTGCTAAATCGGCAGTGTATCAAATACTTGTTCTCCCCACTGTATATATATATATATATATATATATATATATATATATATATATATATATATATATATATATATACAGTGGGGAGAACAAGTATTTGATACACTGCCGATTTTGCAGGTTTTCCTACATACAAAGCATGTAGAGGTCTGTAATGTTTATCATAGGTACACTTCAACTGTGAGAGACGGAATCTAAAACAAAAATCCAGAAAATCACATTGTATGATTTTTAAGTAAATAGTTTGCATTTTATTGCATGACATACGTTTTTGATACATCAGAAAAGCAGAACTTAATATTTGGTACAGAAACCTTTGTTTGCAATTACAGAGATCATACGTTTCCTGTAGGTCTTGACCAGGTTTGCACACACTGCAGCAGGGATTTTGGCACACTCCTCCATACAGACCTTCTCCAGATCCTTCAGGTTTCGGGGCTGTCGCTGGGCAATACGGACTTACAGCTCCCTCCAAAGATCTTCTATTGGGTTCAGGTCTGGAGACTGGCTAGGCCACTCCAGGACCTTGAGATGCTTCTTAAGGAGCCACTCCTTAGTTGCCCTGGCTGTGTGTTTCGGGTCGTTGTCATGCTGGAAGACCCAGCCACGACCCATCTTCAATGCTCTTACTGAAGGAAGGAGGTTGTTGGCCAAGATCTCGCGATACATGGCCCCATCCATCCTCCCCTCAGTACGGTGCAGTCGTCCTGTCCCCTTTGCAGAAAAGCATCCCCAAATAATGATTTTTCCACCTCCATGCTTCACGGTTGGGATGGTGTTCTTGGGGTTGTACTCATCCTTCTTCTTCCTCCAAATACGGCGAGTGGAGTTTAGACCAAAAAGCTATATTTTTGTCTCATCAGACCACATGACCTTCTCCCATTCCTCCTCTGGATCATCCAGATGGTCATTGGCAGACTTCAGACGGGCCTGGACATGCGCTGGCTTGAGCAGGGGGACCTTGTGTGCGCTGCAGGATTTTAATCCATGACGGCGTAGTGTGTTACTAATGGTTTTCTTTGAGACTGTGGTCCCAGCTCTCTTCAGGTCATTGACCAGGTCCTGCCGTGTAGTTCTGGGCTGATCCCTCACCTTCCTCATGATCATTGATGCCCCACGAGGTGAGATCTTGCATGGAGCACCAGACCGAGGGTGATTGACCATCATCTTGATCTTCCATTTTCTAATAATTGCGCCAAGAGTTGTTGCCTTCTCACCAAGCTGCTTGCCTATTGTCCTGTAGCCCATCCCAGCCTTGTGCAGGTCTACAATTGTATCCCTGATGTCCTTACACAGCTCTCTGGTCTTGGCCATTGTGGAGAGATTGGAGTCTGTTTGATTGAGTGTGTGGACAGATGTATTTTATACAGGTAACGAGTTCAAACAGGTGCAGTTAATACAGGTAATGAGTGGAGAACAGGAGGGCTTCTTAAAGAAAAACTAACAGGTCTGTGAGAGCCGGAATTCTTACTGGTTGGTAGTTGATCAAATACTTATGTCATGCAATAAAATGTAAATGAATTACTTAAAAATCATACAATGTGATTTTCTGGATTTTTGTTTTAGATTCTGTCTCTCACAGTTGAAGTGTACCTATGATAAAAAATTACAGACCTCTACATGCTTTGTAAGTAGGAAAACCTGCTAAATCGGCAGTGTATCAAATACTTGTTCTCCCCACTGTATATATATATATATATATATATATATATATATATATATATATATAGTTAACTAAATGTATGGTGTTTTTGGTTTATGTCAGTTTCATTGTTTGTTATGCTATAAATTGTTATATTATTGTTACTATTTATTTAGATGGGTGACATTATCTGCCAAAGTAACACCACTGTAGATAAAGAAGAGCTCTCCAGTAGGTGAACCAAAACATTCAAAGGCCATTTTCTCAAAAGTGAGGTTACAAGTTTATCATCTTTCAAAGCAGAATTACTTTCCCATTGTTCCTCAACTGTAGTGTATGATATACCTTTTTCTAGCTGAGTCTCTACTTTTATCCAATGTAAAAAACACCATTTCAAATGTTGCTACATTTGACTGTGTAAAACCTAGCAGTACTACTTATTTCTCTGAGAGTGGGGCAGATATATTGTTACTGTGTAAAATCTAGCATTACTACTTATTTATCTGAGAGTGAGGTAGATATATATATTATTACTGTGTAAAACCTAGCAGTACTACTTATTTCTCTGCGAGTGAGGCAGATATGTAGCATTTTGCAAAAAAACATGATTATTTGTCTCTCTGAAATGAAACCATCAAGTGATAGATTTTAAACAAATACATGGCTGTCATTGAACAACCCCATACCATGATTAGATAGTGAAAAAACACCAATCTCTTTCATAATTTCTTGAAACAATAAAAGCTAATTGACGAACATTTCTGAAAATGGATTTATATCGTTTTGGAATGAAACTCTTCTTATGTTTCCCCATCTGAGCTCAGAGTAGATGAGAGACGTAATGTTTGTCTCTGTTATGTTGAAGCCCAATAAAGCAGGAGAGACCAACCTCCCCTGTACCCAGCTGTGTGTCCATGAAGAGTGACCGGTCTAATGAACAACCTATACGGTTTAGAGAGGGAGACTTTTCTAGTGAACAAAGGTAAGAAGAACTCATGAGTCATGGTCAGTGAGTTAAACAACACTGTCTCTAGTCATTTCTCCTCTCCCATTTTCCCATTTCTTTTTGTTGTTTATATAATCCATAGACTAATCATTTTTTCCATTTTCATAGTCCTAAAACTGTGTGTGTGTGCGTGTGTGTGTGTGTGTGTGTGTGTGTGTGTGTGTGTGTGTGTGTGTGCACTCCCTGGATGAGGAGATGTAATCTCTATCCTGATTGCCTAGTCACTTTTACCCCTACCTACATGTACATATTACCTCAATTACCTCAACTTCCTGGTACCCCTGCACATTGACTCGGTACTCCTTATAGCCACATTATTGTTATTTTATTATGTTACTATTTCCTTTTTTTATTTAGCGAATTTTTGTTACTTTTTAACTCTGCATTGTTGGGAAAGTGCTCTTAAGTAAGCATTTCACGGTAAAGTGTACCACTGTTGTATTCGGCACATGTGAGAAATACAATTTGATTTGATTTGAAGCTCATGCGCAGAAATACGTCATTGGGTCTAATGGTCGTCTTGTGCCGAACTGCACATGTGCAGGCCGTCAAATCAAAGTCACTCCTTCGATATAAAGTTGTTTTTGACCAACATGAAAATGTGACAGTTTGTTAAACTACTTAAGACAGAACATTTTCAAAATGAACAACTAAGGAAGTGATTGTTATCTCTCATTGACTTCTCAAACCCCAAACCCTGGCCTGGTCTGCTTCATATGCATTCCCAGAAGACATTTTGTGCATCAGGAGTTGTCACCAAGTGCTTATATAGAAACCCAGTCTAAAACCACAAAGAGCAAGCAATGCAGATGTAGAAGCACGGTGGCTAGGAAAAACTCCCTAGAAAGGCAGGAACCTAGGAAAAAACCTAGAGAGGAACCAGGCTCTGAGGGATGGCCAGTCCTCTTCTGGCTGTGCTGGGGGGAGATTATAAGAGGATATGGCCATTAAGTACAGATCGTTCTTCAAGATTTTCAAATGTGCAAAGATGACCAGCAGGGTCAAATAATAATCACTGTGGTTATAGAGGGTGCAACACATCAGCACCTCAGGAGTAAATGTCATTTGGCTTTTCATAGCCGAGCATTCAGAGGTCGAGACAGCAGGTGTGGTAGAGAGAGAGAAGGAGAGGGAGAGAGAGAGAGGGTCGAAACAGCAGGTTCGGGACAAGGTCACACGTCAGGTGAACAGGTCAGAGTTCCATATCCGCAGGCAGACCAGCAGAAACTGGATCAGTCACGTCCGGTGGAGCATGTATCGATACTGATAGGATCGAAAGAAGGGGAGCGCTGCTCTCGGATCAGTTTTCTCCATTAAAATAATTCCTTAACATTATAATTATTTCACAATACTGACCACGGATCAGCTTCTAGAAAGATATTACTACCTACGGCTGCAAATATTGAGGTAGTTTATTCTAATGCTTACACAATAAAAATGCACTAAATCACAGATTCGGCACATCATTGTGCACATGTTAGGCTACACATCATGAAATATATTGAGACAAATTACAGACAATAGCCTACAAGTAGCAAAATAGAACTCAATATATTGAACATGGAATATATTCCAATATGATTGAAATAGGCCTATAGCCTACTGTTTATATTGTAATGCAGTCATCTCGGTTTTCATTTGAACCAAATTTGTGTACTTCCCTTGTTTGAATCAATTGCAAAGACATTTGCATTTTTGTATTTGTAGTCAACTTTGTTCTGAATTTATCTGCGGTCACAAAGAGACGGATAAACCATGTGATTCTATGTTTAGCGGAGATCTTCTGTGTATAAAGTGACGTGGGAGGGCAAAAAAGCATCTAACGACGCACTTGGCTGTTCTACAAGTGGTCTGTGGCAGGTGTTAGAATATGAGCGTTTTCAAGTGCAACGTTAATAACGATGGTTTTGGGAAACAGCTCAGAGATTTTACAATGCTCCTACGAAGGATCTATCAATAAACTAGATAGATTCTAATGATGAACTTAGCCTTAAGATGCTTTTGTGAGACCCTGGATAAGAACATCTGCTAAATGACGAAAATGTAAATGTTTTACGTACAGATCTCATATTACTGTATTGAATTTTGTACATTTGTACAGATGTTTATTAAAAATGTAGTTATTTGTTACATTTGACTGTGTAAAACCTAGCAGTACTACTTATTTCTCTGAGAGTGAGGCAGATATATATATTATTACTGTGTAAAACCTAGTAGTACTACTTATTTCTCTGAGAGTGAGACAGATATATAGCATTTGACAAAGAAAACTACATTATTTGTCTCTCTGAAATAAACCATCAAGTGATTTTAAACAATGAGAGAAATAATGTTTGTCTCTGTTGTGTTGAAGTCCAATCAAGCAGGAGAGACCAGCCTCCCCTGTACCCAGCTGTGTGTCCATGAAGAGTGACCGGTCTATTGAACAACCTATACGGTTTAGAGAGGGAGACTATTCTAGTGAACAAAGGTAAGAAGAACTCATGGGTCATGGTCAGTGAGTTAAACAACACTGTCTCTAGTCATTTCTCCTCTCCCATTTTACCACTTCTTTTTGTTGTTTTCATAATCCATAGGCTAATCCTTTTTTCCATTTTCATAGTCCTAAAACAATATTAAACTAACACAACATTCCCTCCCTGTGTGTGAGTGTGTGTGTGTGAGTGAGTGTGTGTGTGTGTGTGTGTGTGTGTGTGTGTGTGTGTGTGTGTGTGTGTGTGTGTGTGTGTGTGTGTGTGTGTGTGTGTGTGAGTGTGTGTGCACTCCCTGGATGAGGAGATGTAATCTCTATCCTGATTGCCTAGTCACTTTTACCCCTACCTACATGTACATATTACCTCAATTACCTCAACTTCCTGGTACCCCTGCACATTGACTCGGTACTCCTTATAGCCACATTATTGTTATTTTATTATGTTACTATTTCCTTTTTTTATTTAGCGAATTTTTGTTACTTTTTAACTCTGCATTGTTGGGAAAGGGCTCTTAAGTAAGCATTTCACGGTAAAGTGTACCACTGTTGTATTCGGCGCATGTGAGAAATACAATTTGATTTGATTTGAAGCTCATGCGCAGAAATACGTCATTGGGTCTAATGGTCATGCCGAACTGCACATGTGCACAAATCAAAGTCACTCCTTCGATATAAAGTTGTTTTTGACCAACATGAAAATTTGTCAGTTTGTTAAACTACTTAAGACAGAACATTTTCAAAATGAACAACTATAGAAGTGATTTTTATCTCTCATTGACTTCTCAAACCCCAAACCCTGGCCTGGTCTGCTTCATATGTATTCCCAGAAGACATTTTCTACATCAGCAGTTGTCACCAAGTGCTTATATAGAAACCCAGTCTAAAACCCCAAAGAGCAAGCAATGCAGATGCAGAAGCACGGTGGCTAGGAAAAACTCCCTAGAAAGGCAGGAACCTATGAAGAAACCTAGAGAGGAACCAGGCTCTAAGGGGTGGCCAGTCCTCTTCTGGCTGTGCTGGGAGGAGATTATAAGAGGATATGGCCAATAAGAACAGATCGTTCTTCAAGATTTTCAAATGTTCATAGATGACCAGCAGGGTCAAATAATAATCACTGTGGTTATAGAGGGTGCAACACGTCAGCAACTCAGGAGTAAATGTCATTTGGCTTTTCATAGCCGAGCATTCAGAGGTCGAGACAGCAGGTGTGGTAGGGAGAGAGAAGGAGAGGGAGAGAGAGAGAGGGTCAAAACAGCAGGTTCGGGACAAGGTCACACGTCCAGTGAACAGGTCAGAGTTCCAGATCCGCAGGCAGACCAGTAGAAACTGGATCAGTCACGTCCGGTGGAGCATGTATCGATACTGATAGGATCGAAAGAAGGGGACCGCTGCTCTCGGATCAGTTTTCTCCATTAAAATCATTCCTTAACATTATAATTATTTCACAATGCTGACCGCGGATCAGCTTCTAGAAAGATATTACTACATACGGCTGCAAATATTGAGGTAGTTTATTCTAATGCTTACCCAATAAAAATGCACTAAATCACAGATTCGGCACATCATTGGGCACATATTAGGCTACACATCATGACATATATTGAGACAAATTACAGACAATAGCCTACAAGTTGCAAAATAAAACTACATATATTGAACATTGAATATATTTCAATATGATTGAAATAGGACTATAGCCTACTGTTTATATTGTAATGCAGTCATCTCGGTTTTCATTTGAACCAAATTTGTGTACTTCCCTTGTTTGAATCAATTGCAAAGACATTTGCAAATTTTTATTTGTAGTCAACTTTGTTCTGAATTTATCTGCGGTCACAAAGAGATGGATAAACCATGTGATTCTTTGTTTAGCGGAGATCTTCTGTGTATAAAGTGACGCAGGAGGGCAAAAAAGCATCTAACGACGCACTTGGCTGTTCTACAAGTGGTCTGAGGCAGGTGTTAGAATATGAGCGTTTTCAAGTGCAACGTTAATAACGATGGTTGTGGGAAACAGCTCAGAGATTTTATAATGCTCCTACGAAGGATCTATCAATAAACTAGATAGATTCTAATGATGAACTTAGCCTTAAGATGCTTTTGTGAGACCCTGGATAAGAACATCTGCTAAATGACGAAAATGTAAATGTTTTACGTACAGATCTCATATTACTGTATTGAATTTTGTACATTTGTACAGATGTTTATTAAAAATGTAGTTATTTGTTACATTTGACTGTGTAAAACCTAGCAGTACTACTTATTTCTCTGAGAGTGAGGCAGATATATATATTATTACTGTGTAAAACCTAGTAGTACTACTTATTTCTCTGAGAGTGAGACAGATATATAGCATTTGACAAAGAAAACTACATTATTTGTCTCTCTGAAATAAACCATCAAGTGATTTTAAACAATGAGAGAAATAATGTTTGTCTCTGTTGTGTTGAAGTCCAATCAAGCAGGAGAGACCAGCCTCCCCTGTACCCAGCTGTGTGTCCATGAAGAGTGACCGGTCTATTGAACAACCTATACGGTTTAGAGAGGGAGACTATTCTAGTGAACAAAGGTAAGAAGAACTCATGGGTCATGGTCAGTGAGTTAAACAACACTGTCTCTAGTCATTTCTCCTCTCCCATTTTACCACTTCTTTTTGTTGTTTTCATAATCCATAGGCTAATCCTTTTTTCCATTTTCATAGTCCTAAAACAATATTAAACTAACACAACATTCCCTCCCTGTGTGTGAGTGTGTGTGTGTGAGTGAGTGTGTGTGTGTGTGTGTGTGTGTGTGTGTGTGTGTGTGTGTGTGTGTGTGTGTGTGTGTGTGTGTGTGTGTGTGTGTGTGTGTGTGAGTGTGTGTGCACTCCCTGGATGAGGAGATGTAATCTCTATCCTGATTGCCTAGTCACTTTTACCCCTACCTACATGTACATATTACCTCAATTACCTCAACTTCCTGGTACCCCTGCACATTGACTCGGTACTCCTTATAGCCACATTATTGTTATTTTATTATGTTACTATTTCCTTTTTTTATTTAGCGAATTTTTGTTACTTTTTAACTCTGCATTGTTGGGAAAGGGCTCTTAAGTAAGCATTTCACGGTAAAGTGTACCACTGTTGTATTCGGCGCATGTGAGAAATACAATTTGATTTGATTTGAAGCTCATGCGCAGAAATACGTCATTGGGTCTAATGGTCATGCCGAACTGCACATGTGCAGGCCGTCAAATCAAAGTCACTCCTTCGATATAAAGTTGTTTTTGACCAACATGAAAATTTGTCAGTTTGTTAAACTACTTAAGACAGAACATTTTCAAAATGAACAACTATAGAAGTGATTTTTATCTCTCATTGACTTCTCAAACCCCAAACCCTGGCCTGGTCTGCTTCATATGTATTCCCAGAAGACATTTTCTACATCAGCAGTTGTCACCAAGTGCTTATATAGAAACCCAGTCTAAAACCCCAAAGAGCAAGCAATGCAGATGCAGAAGCACGGTGGCTAGGAAAAACTCCCTAGAAAGGCAGGAACCTATGAAGAAACCTAGAGAGGAACCAGGCTCTAAGGGGTGGCCAGTCCTCTTCTGGCTGTGCTGGGAGGAGATTATAAGAGGATATGGCCAATAAGAACAGATCGTTCTTCAAGATTTTCAAATGTTCATAGATGACCAGCAGGGTCAAATAATAATCACTGTGGTTATAGAGGGTGCAACACGTCAGCAACTCAGGAGTAAATGTCATTTGGCTTTTCATAGCCGAGCATTCAGAGGTCGAGACAGCAGGTGTGGTAGGGAGAGAGAAGGAGAGGGAGAGAGAGAGAGGGTCAAAACAGCAGGTTCGGGACAAGGTCACACGTCCAGTGAACAGGTCAGAGTTCCAGATCCGCAGGCAGACCAGTAGAAACTGGATCAGTCACGTCCGGTGGAGCATGTATCGATACTGATAGGATCGAAAGAAGGGGACCGCTGCTCTCGGATCAGTTTTCTCCATTAAAATCATTCCTTAACATTATAATTATTTCACAATGCTGACCGCGGATCAGCTTCTAGAAAGATATTACTACATACGGCTGCAAATATTGAGGTAGTTTATTCTAATGCTTACCCAATAAAAATGCACTAAATCACAGATTCGGCACATCATTGGGCACATATTAGGCTACACATCATGACATATATTGAGACAAATTACAGACAATAGCCTACAAGTTGCAAAATAAAACTACATATATTGAACATTGAATATATTTCAATATGATTGAAATAGGACTATAGCCTACTGTTTATATTGTAATGCAGTCATCTCGGTTTTCATTTGAACCAAATTTGTGTACTTCCCTTGTTTGAATCAATTGCAAAGACATTTGCAAATTTTTATTTGTAGTCAACTTTGTTCTGAATTTATCTGCGGTCACAAAGAGATGGATAAACCATGTGATTCTTTGTTTAGCGGAGATCTTCTGTGTATAAAGTGACGCAGGAGGGCAAAAAAGCATCTAACGACGCACTTGGCTGTTCTACAAGTGGTCTGAGGCAGGTGTTAGAATATGAGCGTTTTCAAGTGCAACGTTAATAACGATGGTTGTGGGAAACAGCTCAGAGATTTTATAATGCTCCTACGAAGGATCTATCAATAAACTAGATAGATTCTAATGATGAACTTAGCCTTAAGATGCTTTTGTGAGACCCTGGATAAGAACATCTGCTAAATGACGAAAATGTAAATGTTTTACGTACAGATCTCATATTACTGTATTGAATTTTGTACATTTGTACAGATGTTTATTAAAAATGTAGTTATTTGTTACATTTGACTGTGTAAAACCTAGCAGTACTACTTATTTCTCTGAGAGTGAGGCAGATATATATTATTACTGTGTAAAACCTAGTAGTACTACTTATTTCTCTGAGAGTGAGACAGATATATAGCATTTGGCAAAGAAAACTACATTATTTGTCTCTCTGAAATAAACCATCAAGCAATTTTAAACAATGAGATAAATAATGTTTGTCTCTGTTGTGTTGAAGTCCAATCAAGCAGGAGAGACCAGCCTCCCCTGTACCCAGCTGTGTATCCATGAAGAGTGACCGGTCTATTGAACAACCTATACGGTTTAGAGAGGGAGACTTTTCTACTGAACAAAGGTAAGAAGAACTCATGGGTCATGGTCAGTGAGTTAAACAACACTGTCTCTAGTCATTTCTCCTCTCCCATTTTACCACTTCTTTTTGTTATTTTCATAATCCATAGGCTAATCCTTTTTTCCATTTTCATAGTCCTAAAACAATATTAAACTAACACAACATTCCCTCCTTGTGTGTGAGTGTGTGTGTGTGAGTGTGTGTGTGTGTGTGTGTGTGTGTGTGTGTGTGTGTGTGTGTGTGTGTGTGTGTGTGTGTGTGTGTGTGTGTGTGTGTGTGTGTGTGTGTGTGTGTGTGTGTGTGTGTGTGTGTGTGTGTGTGTGCACTCCCTGGATGAGGAGATGTAATCTCTATCCTGATTGCCTAGTCACTTTTACCCCTACCTACATGTACATATTACCTCAATTACCTCAACTTCCTGGTACCCCTGCACATTGACTTGGTACTCCTTATAGCCACATTATTGTTATTTTATTATGTTACTATTTCCTTTTTTTATTTAGCGAATTTTTGTTACTTTTTAACTCTGCATTGTTGGGAAAGGGCTCTTAAGTAAGCATTTCACGGTAAAGTGTACCACTGTTGTATTCGGCGCATGTGAGAAATACAATTTGATTTGATTTGAAGCTCATGCGCAGAAATACGTCATTGGGTCTAATGGTCGTCTTGTGCCGAACTGCACATGTGCAGGCCGTCAAATCAAAGTCACTCCTTCGATATAAAGTTGTTTTTGACCAACATGAAAATGTGTCAGTTTGTTAAACTACTTAAGACAGAACATTTTCAAAATGAACAACTAAGGAAGTGATTTTTATCTCTCATTGACTTCTCAAACCCCAAACCCTGGCCTGGTCTGCTTCATATGCGTTCCCAGAAGACATTTTTGACATCAGCAAGTGCTTATATAGAAACCCAGTCTAAAACCCCAAAGAGCAAGCAATGCAGATGCAGAAGCACGGTGGCTAGGAAAAACTCCCTAGAAAGGCAGGAACCTAGGAAGAAACCTAGAGAAGAACCAGGCTCTGAGGGGTGGCCAGTCCTCTTCTGGCTGTGCTGGGAGGAGATTATAAGAGGATATGGCCAATAAGTACAGATCGTTCTTCAAGATTTTCAAATGTTCATAGATGACCAGCAGGGTCAAATAATAATCACTGTGGTTATAGAGGGTGCAACACGTCAGCAACTCAGGAGTAAATGTCATTTGGCTTTTCATAGCCGAGCATTCAGAGGTCGAGACAGCAGGTGTGGTAGGGAGAGAGAAGGAGAGGGAGAGAGAGAGAGGGTCAAAACAGCAGGTTCGGGACAAGGTCACACGTCCGGTGAACAGGTCAGAGTTCCAGATCCGCAGGCAGAACAGCAGAAACTGGATCAGTCACGTCCGGTGGAGCATGTATCGATACTGATAGGATCGAAAGAAGGGGACCGCTGCTCTCGGATCAGTTTTCTCCATTAAAATCATTCCTTAACATTATAATTATTTCACAATGCTGACCGCGGATCAGCTTCTAGAAAGATATTACTACATACGGCTGCAAATATTGAGGTAGTTTATTCTAATGCTTACCCAATAAAAATGCACTAAATCACAGATTCGGCACATCATTGGGCACATATTAGGCTACACATCATGACATATATTGAGACAAATTACAGACAATAGCCTACAAGTAGCAAAATAAAACTACATATATTGAACATTGAATATATTTCAATATGATTGAAATAGGACTATAGCCTACTGTTTATATTGTAATGCAGTCATCTCGGTTTTCATTTGAACCAAATTTGTGTACTTCCCTTGTTTGAATCAATTGCAAAGACATTTGCAAATTTTTATTTGTAGTCAACTTTGTTCTGAATTTATCTGCGGTCACAAAGAGATGGATAAACCATGTGATTCTTTGTTTAGCGGAGATCTTCTGTGTATAAAGTGACGCAGGAGGGCAAAAAAGCATCTAACGACGCACTTGGCTGTTCTACAAGTGGTCTGAGGCAGGTGTTAGAATATGAGCGTTTTCAAGTGCAACATTAATAACGATGGTTGTGGGAAACAGCTCAGAGATTTTATAATGCTCCTACGAAGGATCTATCAATAAACTAGATAGATTCTAATGATGAACTTAGCCTTAAGATGCTTTTGTGAGACCCTGGATAAGAACATCTGCTAAATGACGAAAATGTAAATGTTTTACGTACAGATCTCATATTACTGTATTGAATTTTGTACATTTGTACAGATGTTTATTAAAAATGTAGTTATTTGTTACATTTGACTGTGTAAAACCTAGCAGTACTACTTATTTCTCTGAGAGTGAGGCAGATATATATTATTACTGTGTAAAACCTAGTAGTACTACTTATTTCTCTGAGAGTGAGACAGATATATAGCATTTGGCAAAGAAAACTACATTATTTGTCTCTCTGAAATAAACCATCAAGCAATTTTAAACAATGAGATAAATAATGTTTGTCTCTGTTGTGTTGAAGTCCAATCAAGCAGGAGAGACCAGCCTCCCCTGTACCCAGCTGTGTATCCATGAAGAGTGACCGGTCTATTGAACAACCTATACGGTTTAGAGAGGGAGACTTTTCTACTGAACAAAGGTAAGAAGAACTCATGGGTCATGGTCAGTGAGTTAAACAACACTGTCTCTAGTCATTTCTCCTCTCCCATTTTACCACTTCTTTTTGTTATTTTCATAATCCATAGGCTAATCCTTTTTTCCATTTTCATAGTCCTAAAACAATATTAAACTAACACAACATTCCCTCCTTGTGTGTGAGTGTGTGTGTGTGAGTGTGTGTGTGTGTGTGTGTGTGTGTGTGTGTATGTGTGTGTGTGTGTGTGTGTGTGTGTGTGTGTGTGTGTGTGTGTGTGTGTGTGTGTGTGTGTGTGTGTGTGTGTGTGTGTGTGTGTGTGTGTGTGTGTGTGTGTGTGTGTGTGTGTGTGTGTGCACTCCCTGGATGAGGAGATGTAATCTCTATCCTGATTGCCTAGTCACTTTTACCCCTACCTACATGTACATATTACCTCAATTACCTCAACTTCCTGGTACCCCTGCACATTGACTTGGTACTCCTTATAGCCACATTATTGTTATTTTATTATGTTACTATTTCCTTTTTTTATTTAGCGAATTTTTGTTACTTTTTAACTCTGCATTGTTGGGAAAGGGCTCTTAAGTAAGCATTTCACGGTAAAGTGTACCACTGTTGTATTCGGCGCATGTGAGAAATACAATTTGATTTGATTTGAAGCTCATGCGCAGAAATACGTCATTGGGTCTAATGGTCGTCTTGTGCCGAACTGCACATGTGCAGGCCGTCAAATCAAAGTCACTCCTTCGATATAAAGTTGTTTTTGACCAACATGAAAATGTGTCAGTTTGTTAAACTACTTAAGACAGAACATTTTCAAAATGAACAACTAAGGAAGTGATTTTTATCTCTCATTGACTTCTCAAACCCCAAACCCTGGCCTGGTCTGCTTCATATGCGTTCCCAGAAGACATTTTTGACATCAGCAAGTGCTTATATAGAAACCCAGTCTAAAACCCCAAAGAGCAAGCAATGCAGATGCAGAAGCACGGTGGCTAGGAAAAACTCCCTAGAAAGGCAGGAACCTAGGAAGAAACCTAGAGAAGAACCAGGCTCTGAGGGGTGGCCAGTCCTCTTCTGGCTGTGCTGGGAGGAGATTATAAGAGGATATGGCCAATAAGTACAGATCGTTCTTCAAGATTTTCAAATGTTCATAGATGACCAGCAGGGTCAAATAATAATCACTGTGGTTATAGAGGGTGCAACACGTCAGCAACTCAGGAGTAAATGTCATTTGGCTTTTCATAGCCGAGCATTCAGAGGTCGAGACAGCAGGTGTGGTAGGGAGAGAGAAGGAGAGGGAGAGAGAGAGAGGGTCAAAACAGCAGGTTCGGGACAAGGTCACACGTCCGGTGAACAGGTCAGAGTTCCAGATCCGCAGGCAGAACAGCAGAAACTGGATCAGTCACGTCCGGTGGAGCATGTATCGATACTGATAGGATCGAAAGAAGGGGACCGCTGCTCTCGGATCAGTTTTCTCCATTAAAATCATTACTTAACATTATAATTATTTCACAATGCTGACCGCGGATCAGCTTCTAGAAAGATATTACTACCTACGGCTGCAAATATTGAGGTCGTTTATTCTAATGCTTACCCAATAAAAATGCACTAAATCACAGATTTGGCACATCATTGGGCACATGTTAGGCTACACATCATGACATATATTGAGACAAATTACAGACAGTAGCCTACAAGTAGCAAAATAAAACTAAATATATTGAACATTGAATATATTTCAATATGATTGAAATAGGACTATAGCCTACTGTTTATATTGTAATGCAGTCATCTCGGTTTTCATTTGAACCAAATTTGTGTACTTCCCTTGTTTGAATCAATTGCAAAGACATTTGCAAATTTTTATTTGTAGTCAACTTTGTTCTGAATTTATCTGCGGTCACAAAGAGACAGATAAACCATGTGATTCTTTGTTTAGCGGAGATCTTCTGTGTATAAAGTGACGCAGGAGGGCAAAAAAGCATCTAACGACGCACTTGGCTGTTCTACAAGTGGTCTGAGGCAGGTGTTAGAATATGAGTGTTTTCAAGTGCAACGTTAATAACGATGGTTGTGGGAAACAGCTCAGAGATTTTACAATGCTCCTACGAAGGATCTATCAATAAACTAGATCAATTCTAATGATGAACTTAGCCTTAAGATGCTTTTGTGAGACCCTGGATAAGAACATCTGCTAAATGACGAAAATGTAAATGTTTTACGTACAGATCTCATATTACTGTATTGAATGTTGTACATTTGTACAGATGTTTATTAAAAATGTAGTTATTTGTTACATTTGGCTGTGTAAAACCTAGCAGTACTACTTATTTCTCTGAGAGTGAGGCAGATATATTATTACTGTGTAAAACCTAGCAGTACTACTTATTTCTCTGAGAGTGAGGCAGATATATATATTATTACTGTGTAAAACCTAGTAGTACTACTTATTTCTCTGAGAGTGAGACAGATATATAGCATTTGGCAAAGAAAACTACATTATTTGTCTCTCTGAAATAAACCATCAAGCGATTTTAAACAATGAGAGAAATAAAGTTTGTCTCTGTTGTGTTGAAGTCCAATCAAGCAGGAGAGACCAGCCTCCCCTGTACCCAGCTGTGTGTCCATGAAGAGTGACCGGTCTATTGAACAACCTATACGGTTTAGAGAGGGAGACTATTCTAGTGAACAAAGGTATGAAGAACTCATGGGTCATGGTCAGTGAGTTAAACAACACTGTCTCTAGTCATTTCTCCTCTCCATTTTCCCATTTATTTTTGTTGTTTTCATAATCCATAGGCTAATCCTTTTTTCCATTTTCATAGTCCTGAAACAATATTAAACTAACACAACATTCCCTCCCTGTGTGTGCGTGTGTGTGTGTATGTGTGTGTGTGTGTGTGTGTGTGTGTGTGTGTGTGTGTGTGTGTGTGTGTGTGTGTGTGTGTGTGTGTGTGTGTGTGTGTGTGTGTGTGTGTGTGTGTGTGTGTGTGTGTGTGTGTGTGTGTGTGAGTGTGTGTGCACTCCCTGGATGAGGAGATGTAATCTCTATCCTGATTGCCTAGTCACTTTTACCCCTACCTACATGTACATATTACCTCAATTACCTCAACTTCCTGGTACCCCTGCACATTGACTCGGTACTCCTTATAGCCACATTATTGTTATTTTATTATGTTACTATTTCCTTTTTTTATTTAGCGAATTTTTGTTACTTTTTAACTCTGCATTGTTGGGAAAGGGCTCTTAAGTAAGCATTTCACGGTAAAGTGTACCACTGTTGTATTCGGCGCATGTGAGAAATACAATTTGATTTGATTTGAAGCTCATGCGCAGAAATACGTCATTGGGTCTAATGGTCATCTTGTGCCGAACTGCACATGTGCAGGCCGTCAAATCAAAGTCACTCCTTCGATATAAAGTTGTTTTTGACCAAAATGAAAATGTGTCAGTTTGTTAAACTACTTAAGACAGAACATTTTCAAAATGAACAACTATAGAAGTGATTTTTATCTCTCATTGACTTCTCAATCCCCAAACCCTGGCCTGGTCTGCTTCATATGTATTCCCAGAAGACATTTTCTACATCAGCAGTTGTCACCAAGTGCTTATATAGAAACCCAGTCTAAAACCCCAAAGAGCAAGCAATGCAGATGCAGAAGCACGGTGGCTAGGAAAAACTCCCTAGAAAGGCAGGAACCTATGAAGAAACCTAGAGAGGAACCAGGCTCTGAGGGGTGGCCAGTCCTCTTCTGGCTGTGCTGGGAGGAGATTATAAGAGGATATGGCCAATAAGTACAGATCGTTCTTCAAGATTTTCAAATGTTCATAGATTACCAGCAGGGTCAAATAATAATCACTGTGGTTATAGAGGGTGCAACACGTCAGCAACTCAGGAGTAAATGTCATTTGGCTTTTCATAGCCGAGCATTCAGAGGTCGAGACAGCAGGTGTGGTAGGGAGAGAGAAGGAGAGGGAGAGAGAGAGAGGGTCAAAACAGCAGGTTCGGGACAAGGTCACACGTCCAGTGAACAGGTCAGAGTTCCAGATCCGCAGGCAGACCAGTAGAAACTGGATCAGTCACGTCCGGTGGAGCATGTATCGATACTGATAGGATCGAAAGAAGGGGACCGCTGCTCTCGGATCAGTTTTCTCCATTAAAATCATTCCTTAACATTATAATTATTTCACAATGCTGACCGCGGATCAGCTTCTAGAAAGATATTACTACCTACGGCTGCAAATATTGAGGTAGTTTATTCTAATGCTTACCCAATAAAAATGCACTAAATCACAGATTCGGCACATTATTGGGCACATATTAGGCTACACATCATGACATATATTGAGACAAATTACAGACAGTAGCCTACAAGTAGCAAAAATAAAACTACATATATTGAACATTGAATATATTTCAATATGATTGAAATAGGACTATAGCCTACTGTTTATATTGTAATGCAGTCATCTCGGTTTTCATTTGAACCAAATTTGTGTACTTCCCTTGTTTGAATCAATTGCAAAGACATTTGCAAATTTTTATTTGTAGTCAACTTTGTTCTGAATTTATCTGCGGTCACAAAGAGACGGATAAACCAAGTGATTCTTTGTTTAGCGGAGATCTTCTGTGTATAAAGTGACGCAGGAGGGCAAAAAAGCATCTAACGACGCACTTGGCTGTTCTACAAGTGGTCTGAGGCAGGTGTTAGAATATGAGCGTTTTCAAGTGCAACGTTAATAACGATGGTTGTGGGAAACAGCTCAGAGATTTTACAATGCTCCTCCGAAGGATCTATCAATAAACTAGATAGATTCTAATGATGAACTTAGCCTTAAGATGCTTTTGTGAGACCCTGGATAAGAACATCTGCTAAATGACGAAAATGTAAATGTTTTACGTACAGATCTCATATTACTGTATTGAATTTTGTACATTTGTACAGATGTTTATTAAAAATGTAGTTATTTGTTACATTTGACTGTGTAAAACCTAGCAGTACTACTTATTTCTCTGAGAGTGAGGCAGATATATATTATTACTGTGTAAAACCTAGTAGTACTACTTATTTCTCTGAGAGTGAGACAGATATATAGCATTTGGCAAAGAAAACTACATTATTTGTCTCTCTGAAATAAACCATCAAGCGATTTTAAACAATGAGATAAATAATGTTTGTCTCTGTTGTGTTGAAGTCCAATCAAGCAGGAGAGACCAGCCTCCCCTGTACCCAGCTGTGTGTCCATGAAGAGTGACCGGTCTATTGAACAACCTATACGGTTTAGAGAGGGAGACTTTTCTAGTGAACAAAGGTAAGAAGAACTCATGGTTCATGGTCAGTGAGTTAAACAACACTGTCTCTAGTCATTTCTCCTCTCCCATTTTACCACTTCTTTTTGTTATTTTCATAATCCATAGGCTAATCCTTTTTTCCATTTTCATAGTCCTAAAACAATATTAAACTAACACAACATTCCCTCCTTGTGTGTGAGTGTGTGTGAGTGTGTGTGTGTGTGTGTGTGTGTGTGTGTGTGTGTGTGTGTGTATGTGTGTGTGTGTGTGTGTGTGTGTGTGTGTGTGTGTGTGTGTGTGTGTGTGTGTGTGTGTGTGTGTGTGTGTGTGTGTGTGTGTGTGTGTGTGTGTGTGTGTGTGTGTGTGTGTGTGTGTGTGTGTGTGTGTGTGTGTGTGTGTGTGTGTGTGCACTCCCTGGATGAGGAGATGTAATCTCATGTTTTGTCCACAGAAACCAACAGGAGAGATCAGAGTCAGAGATTCTCAGTGGTCAGTCTTCCCAGAGTCATCAAACAGACCTGGCCTCCATATTCAGTGTATGTGGTCCTGTTATGTACATTTGTTTTTGTTTACCTCAAGTAAATTTGATCTGTCAATCATTCATTAATGTGTTAATGAGAAAGCATTTAGTCTCTTGCTTAACTTATTTACTTGATTTATTTCAGTTGCTTGAAGAGAATATTATGACATTTGTGAAGAACGAGCTGAAGATGTTCAAGACGATTCTTAGTCCAGAACTCCCAGAAGGCTTTGAGAGTCAGAAGCAGGATAAGGAAGTGGTGGATGCTGAAGATGAGAAGCAGGAGAGCAGTGCCAGAGAGGGGGCTCTGAAGATCACACTGCACGTCCTGAGGAAAATGAACCAGAAGGAGCTTGCTGACACACTGGAGAAAAGTAAGAGCTGTCTGCCTCATGTTGAATGCTGTTTTAGAACATTTAAAAGCTGTAGCTAAAGTACAGCTAAAGTAGCTGTGTAACTCAATGATATTGTAGCAGCCTTAACACAACACCTAGTGACCTCATCAAGTAGCAGCAGGGATGTGTTGTGGTGATTAATTTAGACAGAGAAGAGGAGAGAGAGAGAGAGAGAGAGAGAGAGAGAGAGAGAGAGAGAGAGAGAGAGAGAGAGAGAGAGAGAGAGAGAGAGATAGACAACATTAAAGATACCATCAGTAACACCGAATAATAATAATATAATCATTCACACCAGTCTGTAATGCATTATGAAAACATTCACACATTTATACAGTCAGTTAAGAGAATCAATTATTTTTATTTAAAACTTTATAACAGTCCTACAATACTGTAGGCATTAAAACAGACGTAATATTAATATCCTCTGTGTTATTTCTTCATTCAGATGAGCTTGCTGTGATTTGCCAACGTGAACTCAAATCTAATCTAAAGAAGAAGTTTCAATGTGTATTTGAGGGGATCGCTAAACAAGGAAACCCAACACTTCTCAATAAGATCTACACAGAGCTCTACATCACAGAGGGTGGAAAAGGAGAGGTCAATAATGAACATGAGCTGAGACAGATTGAGACAACCTGGAAACAAGCAAGACCAGAGACTGCAATCAAATGTAACGACATCTTCAAACCCTTAACTGGACAAGACAAACTTATCAGAACTGTGCTGACAAAGGGAGTCGCTGGCATTGGAAAAACAGTCTCTGTGCAGAAATTCATTCTTGACTGGGCTGAAGGAAAAGCAAATCAGGATGTCCAATTTGTATTTTCATTCCCTTTTCGGGAGCTGAATTTGATGAAAAAGGAAAAACACACTTTGATTGAACTTCTCAATCACTTCTCAATCGAAACCAAAGAATCAAGGATCTCCAACTACGACAAGTACAAAGTTCTGTTCATCTTTGATGGTCTGGATGAGTGCCGACTGCCCCTAGACTTCCAGAAGAACAAGATCTGTTGTGACGTCACAGAGTCAACCTCAGTGGATGTTCTGCTGACAAATCTCATCAAGGGAAATCTGCTTCCCTCTGCTCTCCTCTGGATAACTACCCGACCTGCAGCAGCCAATAAGATCCATTCAGTGTGTGTTGACCAGGTGACAGAGGTACGAGGGTTCAATGACCCACAGAAGGAGGAGTACTTCAGGAAGAGATTCAGTGATGAGGACCTGGCCAGCAGAATCATCTCACACATAAAGACATCAAGGAGCCTCCACATCATGTGCCACATTCCAGTCTTCTGTTGGATTTCTGCAATAGTCCTTGAACACATGCTGAAACATAAGAGAGAAGAGATGCCCAAGACTCTGACTGAGATGTACACACACCTTGTGGAGTTTCATACCACACAGAAGAATGAAAAGTATCTTGGGAAAGAAGAGACAAGTCCACATTGGTATAAAGAGAGCATTCTGTCAATGGGAAAACTGGCTTTTCAACAGCTTATGAAGGGCAATCTGATTTTCTATGAAGAAGACCTGAAAGAGGCTGGCATTGATGTCAATGAAGCCTCAGTGTACTCAGGATTGTGCACACAGCTCTTTAAAGATGAATGTGGGCTGTACCAGGACAAGGTGTACTGCTTCGTGCATCTGAGCATTCAGGAGTTTCTGGCTGCTGTATATGTGTTCCTCTCATTCATCAACAACAATGAGAATCTAATGGCCGAGCCTCAATCAACGTCCAGTAACTTTTCTTCGCTGTTCAGACACAAGTCTGAAGTTACTGTCTACAAGAGTGCTGTGGATAAAGCCTTACAAAGTGAGACAGGAAACCTGGACCTGTTCCTCCGTTTCCTTCTGGGCCTCTCACTGGAGTCCAATCAGAAGCACTTACGAGGTCTACTGACAAAGACAAGAAGCAGCTCAAAGAGCCATGAAGAAACAGTCAAGTACATCAAGGAGAAGATCAGGGAGAATCCCTCTCCAGAGAGGTGCATCAATCTGTTCCACTGTCTGAATGAAATGAATGACCATTCTCTAGTGGAGGAGATTCAAAGCTACCTGAGATCAGGAAGTCTCTCAAAAGAAGAACTTCCACCTGCACAGTGGTCAGCTCTGGTCTTTGTGTTGCTGACTTCAGAAAAGGAGCTGGATGTGTTTGACCTGAAGAAATACTCCAGATCAGAGGAAGGTCTTCTGAGGCTGCTGCCAGTGGTCAAAGCCTCCAGAGCTGTTCTGTGAGTACATAAAATGTAATTTAAGTACTAATCATCAGGAATAAATATTCCTATTAGAAAAAATATATTATAATATGTATATAATATATATTGAAAACATATTGAATCAGTGCATTGTTGTTCACATTAGTATAACAATATGACCATATAATTTTAGGAGACAGAAGATGAATCTATATGTTGTTTAAGAGAATAAACCAAATGCATCTGCCATTGTCCTTCTACACTACTGGTATTAAATTAACAGTGTGTTTGTGAAATCATGATGATCTCTCTGTCAGGCTGTCAGGCTGTCTAGTCACAGAGAAAGGCTGTGCTTCTCTGGTCTCAGCTCTGAAGTCAAACCCCTCACACCTGAGAGAGCTGGATCTGAGTAACAATGACCTGAAGGATTCAGGAGTGAAGCTGCTCTCTGCTGGACTGGGGAATCCCCACTGTAAACTGGAGACTCTGAGGTCAGTATTCCTGTAGTTGGTCAACAAGTGATAACTGTTCACCAGATCCACATGTGTTTACCAGGCACACATATTCCACACCATATGTGTTTGGACAGTGAAGCTTACAGTTTTAAATTTGGTGCTATGCTCCAGCAATTTGGATTTCAGATGTAATGTTTCATTATAGAATGTCACCTTTTATTTGATGTTAATGGTGAGAGGTTAGCATGTTTTGTTGTAGCCTCTGTAACTTTCTCACTCATTATTATTCATGATTCATTCATGATCTTTCTCAATCATGGCATCATTAGGATTCATTCAGTAGTGTTTAGAAACATGTTATCTACTCACAGAAAGAAAATTACTCAACACCAAAGAATAGCAGTGTGGTTTTAATATGATTTGACTCTTTGCAGGCTGTCAGGCTGTCTATTCACAGAGGAAGGATGTGCTTCTCTGGTCTCAGCTCTGAAGTCAAACCCCTCACACCTGAGAGAGCTGGATCTGAGTAACAATGACCTGAAGGATTCAGGAGTGAAGCTGCTCTCTGCTGGACTGGGGAATCCCCACTGTAAACTGGAGACTCTGAGGTCAGTATTTCTGTATCACTCAATGAACACACACTCATTGGACACACACACACACTGGACACGGACACACACACACACACACACACACACACACACAAACTGGACACACACACACACACACACAAGGATTAATTTAATAGTGTTTAGAAACATGTTATCTACTGTTAATAATGATACATTAATTCATGTATATACAGTACCAGTCAAAAGTTTGGACACACCTACTCATTCAAGGGTTTGTCTTTATTTTTACTATTTTTTCCATTGTAGAATAATAGTGAAGACATTAAAACTATGAAATAACACGTATGGAATAATGTAGTAACCAAAAAAGTGTTAAACAAATTAAAATATATTTTATATTTGAAATTATTCAAATATCCACCCTTTGCCTTGATGACAGCTTTGCACACTCTTGGCATTTTCTCAACCAGCTTCACCTGGAATGCTTTTCCAACAGTCTTGAAGGAGTTCCCACATATGCTGAGCACTTGTTGGCTGTTTTTCCTTCACTCTGCCGTCTGACTCATCCCAAACCATCACAATTGGGTTGAGGTCGGGTGATTATGGAGGCCAGGTCATCTGATGCAGCACTCAATGCCTCTCCTTACACAGCCTGGAAGTGTGTTGGGTCATTGTCCTGTTGAAAAACAAATTATAGTCCCACTAAGCCCAAACCAGAAGGGATGGCGTATCGCTGCAGAATGCTGTGGTAGCCATGCTGGTTAAATGTGCCTTGAATTCGAAATAAATCACAGACAGTGTCACCAGCAAAGCACCCCCAAACCATAACACCTCCTCCTCCATGCTTTACGGTGGGAACTACACATGCAGAGATCATCCGTTCACCCACACTGCTTCTCACAAAGACACGGCAGTTGGAACCAAAAATCTCCAATTTGGACTCCAGACCAAAGAACAAATGTCCACCGGTGTAATGTCCATTGCTCATGTTTCTTGGCCCAAGCATGTCTCTTCTTATTATTGGTGTCCTTTAGTAGTGATTTCTTTGCAGCAATTCGACCATGAAAGCCTGATTCACACAGTCACCTCTGAACAGTTGATTTTGAGATGTGTCTATGACTTGAACTCTGTGAAGCATTTATTTAGGCTGCAATTTCTGAGGCTGGTAACTCTAATGAACTTATCCTCTGCAGCAGAGGTAACTCTGGGTCTTCCATTCCTGTGACGGTCCTCATGAGAGCCAGTTTCATTGTAGCGCTTGATGTTTTTTGCGACTGCACATGAAGAAATGTTCAAAGTTCTTGAAATGTTCCTTATTGACTGACCGTCATGTCTTAAAGTAATGATGGACTGTCGTTTCTCTTTGCTAATTTGAGCTGTTCTTGCCATAATATGGACTTGGTCTTTTACCAAATAGGGCTATATTCTGTATACCCCCCCCCCCCCCCCCCCCCCCCTACCTTGTCGCAACACAACTGATTGGCTCAAATGCATTAAGAAGGAAAGAAATTCCACAAATTAACTTTTAAGAAGGCACACCTGTTAATTGAAATGCATTCCAGGTGACTACCCCAAGAAGCTGGTTGAGAGAATGCCAAGAGTGTGCAAAGCTGTCATCAAGGCAAAGGGTGGCTATTTGAAGACTATGAAATATAAAATATATTTTGATTTGCTTAACACTTCTTTGGTTACTACATGATTCCATATGTGTTATTTCATAGTTTTGATGTCTTCACTATTATTCTACAACGTAAAAAATAGTTTAAAAAATAATTTTAAAAACAAATGTTTTACTGGTAGTGTATATATACATATATGAATAGATATGGCAGGTTTCAGGACTCTGATGTATCTGAAAGTTTTAAAATAAGATATTTCCACCACCAAAGAATAGCAGTGTGTTTTTAATATGATTTGACTCTTTGCAGGCTGTCAGGCTGTCTAGTCACAGAGGAAGGATGTGCTTCTCTGGTCTCAGCTCTGAAGTCAAACCCCTCACACCTGAGAGAGCTGGACCTGAGCTACAATCACCCAGGAGACTCAGGAGTCAGACTGCTCTCTGCTGGACTGGAGGATCCACACTGCAGACTGGAGAAACTCAAGTATGTAGAGGGTTTATGTCAATGTTCATATCAGACATGTTGGAGTTATCAGGCTAGTTAAGACAAACATTCTGACCACCACTTGGACTAAGTTATATAAAGACTGTGTGTGTGTGTGTGTGTGTGTGTGTGTGTCCAGTGTGTGTGTGTGTGTGTGTGTGTGAGTGTGTGTCCAGTGTGTTTGTGTCCAGTGTGTGAGTGTGTGTGTGTGTGTGTGTCCAATGTGTGTATGTGTGTCCAGTGTGTGTGCATGTGTGTCCAGTGTGTGTGTGTGTCCAGTGTGTGTGTGTGTGCACGTGTATCAGTACACACACTGGACACACACACACACACTCACACTGGACACAAACAAACACTGGACAAACACAAACACACTGGACACACACACACACACACTCACACACTGGACACACACACAGACACTGGACACCCTGGACACACACACACACACTGAACACACACACACTGGACACACAACACACACACACACACACTCACTCACACTGGACACACACACACACACACACACACAAACACACACTGGACACACACACACACACACACTGGACAGACACTGGACATAAACTGGACACACACACACACACACACACACTGGACAAACACTCACACACTGGACACACACCCACACACACAGTGGACACACACACACTCTGGACACACACACACACTGGACAAACACTGGACACACAATGGACACACACACACACACACACTGGACAAACACTCACACACTGGACACACACCCACACACACAGTGGACACACACACTGGACACACACACAGATTGGACACACACACACACTCACACTTGACACACACACTCACACTGGACACACACACACACACTGAACAGACACACACAAACTGGACACACACAATGGACACACACACACACTAGACACACACACACACACTGGACACACGCAACTGGACACACACACACACCACACACACACTGGACACACGCACACTGGACACACACACACACACACTGACACACACACACACATACAAACATTTTTACCACAGCTTGTACAAAGTTATATGCTGACAGTGTGTGTGTGTGTGTGTGTGTGTGTGTGTGTGTGTGTGTGTGTGTGTGTGTGTGTGTGTGTGTGTGTGTGTGTGTGTGTGTGTGTGTGTGTGAGTTCAGGTGTATCCCTCAATGACTGTCTGTTCTTCTGCTTACCGCTACAGTGTGGAACATGGTGGAGAGAACACAATGAAACCTGGACTTAAAAAATGTGAGTGTTGACTGCTGTGAAGAATATGACTGAGAATAAGTACTAATTCATGTGAAGTCAAAGTCAAAGACCACCATCATTACTTACTTGGTCATATTAAATATCAGCTGTAGTTCTACAGAAGCACAAATCAGGGATACCAAAGTTTACAAAGAGTTGCTTTGACAATGTGTGTGTGTGTGTCTGTGTGGCGCGTTCGTGTTACGTTAGAAATGTGTGTGTTCATGCATGAAGGTGTGTGTGTGTGTCCAGTGTGTGTGTGTTCAGGGTGTGTTTCCAGTGTGTGTGTGTGTGTGTTCAGGATGTGTGTGTGTTCATGCATGCATACAGGTGTGAGTGTGTGTTCAATGTGTTTGTGTGTGTACAGGATGTGTGTGTGTGTTCAGGATGTGTGTGTGTTCATGCATGCATACAGGTGTAAGTGTGTGTTCAATGTGAGTAAATAAATAATAAAAATAATTGGTCATTTAGCAGACGCTCTTATCCAGAGCGACTTACAGGAGCAATTAGGGTTAAGTGCCTTGCTCAAGGGCACATCGACAGATTTTTCACCTAGTCGGCTCGGGGATTAGAACCAGCGACCTTTCGGTTACTGGCACAACGCTCTTAACCACTAAGCTACCTGCTGCTGTGAGTGTGTGTGTGTGTGTGTGTGTGTAATTAATGGGAATAAATGTGTTTTATATTACCATACAGTATAACATATGACCATTCAACAAGTCTCAAGTTACCTTAACTTCTGCTTTTGATACCTAGAAACATCTACATTAAATGAATTAGTGAAAAGCGAGTTAACATTCTAATGTGAATGATGATGATTTCTAATATTGTGTCTGGTTTCATCCATCAGATGTCTGTGATCTCACACTGGACCCAAACACAGTAAACAGACTCCTCTCTCTGTCTGAGGAGAACAGAAAGGTGACATGGAGGAGAGAGAAGCAGCCGTATCCTGATCACCCAGAGAGATTTGAGGACTGGAGACAGGTGCTGTGTAGAGAGGGTCTGACTGGACGCTGTTACTGGGAGGTAGAGTGGAGTGGGAGTGGGGCTGGTATAGGAGTGACATATAAAGGAATCAGCAGGAGAGGAGAGGGTAAGGACTGTGGGCTTGGATACAATGACAAGTCCTGGAGTCTGATCTGCTCTGACAACAGATACAGAGCCAGTTACTCTGCCAGGCACAATAATAAGTCCACTACCATAGACGTCCCCTCCTCCAGCTCCCACAGAGTAGGAGTGTATCTGGACTGGCCAGCCGGCACTCTGTCCTTCTACAGAGTCTCCTCTGACACACTGACCCACCTGAACACATTCCACTCCACATTCACTGAGTCCCTCTATCCAGGGTTTAGAGTTTATGGTGTTGACTCCTCAGTGTCCCTGTAAATAATAACCATGGTAACACTGACACACACACACACACACACA